>NC_092156.1:39829288-39984288 GCF_045791955.1 Oncorhynchus clarkii lewisi
ACACTGTAACACACACTGTAACACACACTGTAACACACACTGTAACACACACTGTAACACACACTGTAACACACACTGTAACACACACTGTAACACAGACTGTAACACACACTGTAACACAGACTGTAACACAGACTGTAACACAGACTGTAACACAGACTGTAACACACACTGTAACACAGACTGTGTTACAGTCTGTAACACACACTGTAACACAGACTGTAACACAGACTGTAACACACACTGTAACACACACTGTAACACACACTGTAACACAGACTGTAACACAGACTGTAACACAGACTGTAGCACACACTGTAACACACACTGTAACACACACTGTAACACACACTGTAACACACACTGTAACACAGACTGTAACACAGACTGTAACACACACTGTAACACACACTGTAACACAGACTGTAACACAGACTGTAGCACAGACTGTAGCACAGACTGTAGCACAGACTGTAGCACACACTGTAGCACACACTGTAACACACACTGTAACACACACTGTAACACACACACTGTAACACACACTGTAACACAGACTGTAACACACACTGTAACACACACTGTAACACACACTGTAACACACACTGTAACACACACTGTAACACACACTGTAACACAGACTGTAACACACACTGTAACACACACTGTAACACAGACTGTAACACACACTGTAACACACACTGTAACACAGACTGTAACACAGACTGTAACACACACAATCTGACGCTTCTCTAGCAACCAGCACCCGAAAACGAGCGTGCACACAAACATACACGCGCGCTTGCAGCAAAACCTGCAAATGGAAACGTGCATGTAGTTGTGTTTTGTCATGAGCAGATTTGTCATGTAAATTTGGAATGGAGTCATGTTAATGCAGAGACAGGGAGGAGAGATGGAGAGAGAGGGAGTAGAGAGAGGGAGGAGAGAGAGAGGAGAGAGAGAGATGAGAGAGAGGGAAGAGAGAGAGGGAAGAGGGAAGAGAGAGAGGGAAGAGAGAGAGGGAAGAGGGAAGAGAGAGAGGGAAGAGAGAGGAGAGAGAGGGAGGAGAGACGGAGAGAGGAGAGAGAGGGAGGAGAGATGGAGAGAGAGGGAGGAGAGATGG
Organism: Oncorhynchus clarkii lewisi; assembly: GCF_045791955.1. Taxonomy (NCBI): domain Eukaryota; kingdom Metazoa; phylum Chordata; class Actinopteri; order Salmoniformes; family Salmonidae; genus Oncorhynchus; species Oncorhynchus clarkii. The sequence continues at coordinate 39,830,412 of NC_092156.1, forward strand.
AGAGAGAGGGAGGAGAGAGAGGAGAGAGAGGGGGGAGAGAGACGGGGAGAGGGGAGAGAGAGACGAAGGGAGAGGAGGAGAGAGAGACGGAGGGAGAGGAGGAGAGAGAGACGGAGGGAGAGGAGGAGAGAGAGGCGGAGGGAGAGGAGGAGAGACGGAGGGAGAGGAGGAGAGACGGAGGGAGAGGAGGAAAGACGGAGGGAGAGGAGGAGAGACGGAGGGAGAGGAGGAGAGACGGAGGGAGAGGAGGAGAGACGGAGGGAGAGGAGGAGAGAGGAGGAGAGACGGAGGGAGAGACGGAGGGAGAGACGGAGGGAGAGACGGAGGAGGGAGAGACGGAGGGAGAGGAGGGAGAGGAGGGAGAGGAGGAGAGACGGAGGGAGGGAGGAAGTGGTGGGTAGTCAGTGCCCGTGGAGCACAGAGAGAAAGAGAGAGAGAGAAAAAAAAATCTGCCTCAGCAAAACTTTTCATTCTGATTGGAGACAAATGATATGGGTGTCCTTCTCCCCAGCAGCAGCCTCAGGCGTCACACTGCCATTTCTATGCAAATAACAACTTGACGCTTCTCTTTCTATTATCCCACCAGGAGCTGCAGCAGTATGACTGGGGAGATGAGAGGAGGGGGGAGGCGAGGGGAGTGGAGGGCCTGATCACTGAGCCGGAAAAATGTATACAGCGTGAGAGAAATAGAGGATCAGAAAACACCATTATAATTTCTATTCTTCGATTCAGACGGGACACCATCTTTCCGCCTCCTAGTTAAGAGGGAGCTGTCCGTTTTATTGTTCACTCTTAAGGGATATATCCTATCTATTCAATGGCCATCTCTACAGTACAACACAAATATACACACACACACACACACACCACTTTGTCCTCTTCCTCAAATTAACTGCAAAATAAATGGCATGACCAACTATTACACAGTAACAGTGAAAATCCAGATAATAAAGCAGAAGCGTTAATTGCATGAACTCAGGAACAATCTATTCGGGTCACAGACGACGGAGCATAGTGCAAAAACACATTAACACGTCTCCTCCTCTCTTCAAAAAGAAAACAGGACAATTAAAAGAGTATTAAAAGACACTCACTGTATCTGTTTTCTAGAGGGTTAATAATGTGAAGACTTGTTGTTAGTGACGGCAGTGAGTGTTGCAGCGGACCTCTTATGGGAAAAGACAAAGAGCTCATGTCCCTCTGCCCAGAGGCCGCATTGGAACGCTGCATCCTAGCAGAATACCTCGCAGTATTTCCGTGAGACTTTCGTGTGCCATGAGGTACAGCCAGGAAAGGGGGAGTGATGCTGGCTCTTACCTTGTTGAGAGCTCCAGCACCAGTGAGAATGATGTGGGAGTTCTCCACCTGAATGGTTCTCTGACCCAGCCTGACCAGGTAGGCTCCGATGCCGATGGCTCTGCATGTCACCTGGAGAGAGAAGAGCACACAGCCTGCTTAGGAAACCCCGAGTCAAGGGCATGTCAGTGATCCGGGTAAAAACCCATTCTTACATCTGCCATCCCCCGCCTCGTAAGAGTAGCACTTAAGTAGTAACACGACAGACCGTAAGTAGTGGTGTGTTTAGGCGTGCATGTGTGTGTCGGTGCATCGCTGCGTACCAGGTTCATGGTGATGACCTCGTCGTAGGCCAGAGAGGACTCTCCTGCGATCATCCCGGAGCCCTTCAGGTTCTCCACCCCCAGACCGTCATCTTTCCCGATGATGTCAGTGATCTTGTACCTGAACAAGGAAAGGCTCTGTCAGACACATAACACCTCATCACTTCATCCCCCTTCTCCCATTGTCCGAGGGGCTTTTCATGTGTATTCATGCACAGCCCATTGGTTCTCTTACAGGTTGTAGTTCCCCACTTTCTCTGCTGGCCAGTGAGCTGGATGTATTATCTGTATTGAATAGGGTGACAGTGATTAATAATATGGCTGATGGGTAACGTCTGGACTCACCTGGACTCTCCGTTGTCCTCTATGTGTTCACAGTAAACAGAATTCAGGGCAGACACTTTCTTGTAGTCCTGAGGGGTCAAGTACAAGTACTTGAAGCCCTGTGGAGAGAAACAAAAGACTGAATTAGCAGTCTGCGAGGGACATGCATACACTACGTTGCCAAAAGTATGTGGACACCCCTTCACATTTGTGGATTTGGCTATCTCAGCCACTCCCGTCAGGGTGTATAAAATCGAGCACACAGCCATGCAATCTCCATAGACAAACACTGGCAGTAGAATGGCCTTACTGATGAGCTCAGTGCCTTTCAAAGTGGCACTGTCATTGGATGCCACCTTTCCAAAATATCTGCCCTGCTAGAGTTGCCCCGGTCAACTGTAAGTGCTGTTATTGTGAAATGGAAATGTCTAGGAGCAACAACGGCTCAGCCGCGAAGTGGTAGGCCACACAAGCTCACAGAACAGGACCGCCGAGGGCTGTTGTTCATGGTTCGGGCTAGGCCCCTTAGTTCCAGTGAAGGGAAATCTTAACGCTACAGCATACAACTTTGAGGCGACAGTTTGGGGAAAGGCCCTTTCCTGTTCCAGCATGACAATGCCCCCGTGCACAAAGCGAGGTCCGTACAGAAATGGTTTGTCGAGATCGGTGTTGAAGAACTTGACTGGCCTGCACAGAGCCCTGACCTCAACCTCATCGAACACCTTTGGGATGAATTGGAACACCGACTGCGAGCCAGGTCTAATCGCCAAACATCAATGACCAACCTCACTAATACTCGTGGCTGAATGGAAGCAAGTCCCCGCAGCAATGTTCCAACATCTAGTGGTGTCCACACACTTTTGGTTATGTAGTGTACATGGGCAGAGACATCTGCTAACAGAGTCCTACAACACTAATAATCTCCAATTTCTTAAACAGAACATCTACACCCCACTGCCCTATTCTGCCAGCTGACCTTGTAGGGGTCTGCCATGTCCTGCCAGGCCACATGGAACATGTGTCTGATCTCCTCTGCCAGGCCGATGCGGGCACCACTGTTGGCAGAGATGTAGATACGAGGGATGCCACTCTCCCTGGACATCTCCGAGGCCTGCAGGAACAGCAGGTCCTCCTGCGGCCCAAACGAACCAATCTTATGTGTGATGTCATTACTGATCACAATGATCTCACGCCCTGCCGGGTACTCTGGGGTCCTGAGCGTCATCCGCCAGGCCACCATGCCAATCTAGAGGGACACACACAGGTAAACATATTAATTCATGTCATGGGGACGAGACATCAACTCAGCAAACAAAAGCAGGGGCATTACTCTTCTTTGCATTTACATATGTATAGAGACAATTCCTGGCAAAGAAACACAGAGACACCTACAGATCAGAAGTGGAACTGCAAGTTTAAAGGAGTTACTCCTCACCTCGTTCCCTCCTGGTAGACGGTTCATCTGCACCAGCTGTCCCTGTGGGTCCAGGACCAGCTCTGTGAAGGTGAGCAGCTCAGAGGGCAGAGGGCATTTGGGCAGGTGGGCGAAGGTTTGAGTGGACTGCCACAGCTTCTTTAGAGCCTGGAGGAAAGAGGAACCACAGAGAGGAGTCAAGAGACTGCTGCTCACTCTCAGTATAACATGCTTACTGTAGAATAGAGGGCTGCAGGGCCCCGACAGAGATCATTGCGGCGCCGCCGTCATTTTTCACGCTGCGGTTGGGAGCGGCCGGTCAGACAGGTAACTTTGGGATGAAACTATTTTTGTCGTCTCTCAGATGATTTGGAAACGGTCCCCTTTCTGCTTTGTACGCGTTAGCCTACCGACTGTATTAACAAGTACATCTTTGTGACATTTCTCACACACGCTCAGAATTTGCTGCTTGAAGTGGCCTACCTCTTCAAAACAAGTCTCAATGAAATACAGTAGGCTGCCTACATTGGAACGTGGCAGTTATCTTTCCAAGGAAATTCAACATGATTTAGACTATAGTTCCCTAGTAACGTGCAAATAAATATTGAAAATGGAAAGAAGTGGAGAGAAGCTCGACCAACGTGAGTCGAGGTGCAATCAAAAGGCGCGTGATCATCGGTGAAAAGGAAAAGGTGCAACACGAGCGCCGCCGCGCACGCAGGTCCTTCTCCTAAAAGGAAGGCTACATGCTATATGCAAAACATCGCTCTAGACAAAGTGCAAGTTTGAACTCTCATCATTGTTGCTGCTTCCAGTCCAGTAGCCATACGTGCGAGATCAGGTGCTCTCAACAAGACAAAGTAGACTATAGCCTATGCATGACCGGAGAAGCACGGGGCAGTTATCTTTCCAAGGAAATGTACTTCCTACATATAATTTGGCTATAGTTTACTACATTGCCTAGTAATAAATATTGATCACCCATATTTGTCGCCGTCTGAAAAGGTAGGCCATAAAAATAGTTTAAGAGAAAGTGCAAGTCTCTCCAACTCTGCTCTCTTCAAACTACATCTAGCATGTTGGCTGATACAGCCCAGTAATACAACGTAAGGACCATGTGACCAAGTTATTTTTGCAAAGGGTGAACAAATCAGTCCTGCGCAGACCTCTAACGTAGAATGATAACATGCAGGATTGATGTCAATTCCATCTAGATTAAGGGGAGACATTTGTATTTATAAATTGGAAATGTCACCTTGTTTATTTTACTTTGTGAGACCTTTGTTTCATGCATTTAATTAATTAAAAAAATGTAATGGGAAAAAGTTACAATTAACTTCCTGGATGGAAAGGCAGTTGACCTCAAACGTGGTCGTATGTTTTTTATGTACACCAGCAACTGCGACCACTGAGCTGTTGTGTCGAGGTCTGTACCTGTCTGACCATCTCAGGGAAGTCGTAGACGTAAGTAGTGCCCAGGGACTGCGCCTGAAAGCGTTTGGACTGCAGCAGGTCCTTGGTCACGTACGGGGTGTTGATGAGCATGCCATGCAGAGGTCCCTGCTTGTCCCCATACGCCTGGAACATGATCTGAAGGAGAGGGGACATGAGAGTCACTCAACACACACAGACACTAGCCGCCACACATATCTACACAGAGAACACAGTACGCGATATGTAATGTAACGAAGACCGATATCCGCCACGGAGCCTGTTCCAAGAAACAGGAAGCGGTGACAACGCTGACCAAAGCTGTGGATGCAGTTCTATCTGCAATAGGAGAACATGAAGTCGTGTTCTTTACCATCCCTATCAGTTGTTCCGTCTGATTAGGTCCTTTGACCAGACCTGGCAACCTGAGTCGTGTCCTCACATTAGAGAGATATGGACTCCTCAGAATGAGAACACTGTTTCTCTTGTGCTTCACACAATAAAGTCCATTTAGAATAAAAAAGGACTTAATCTCACACATCTGGCTACGGAGACACATCAAGGGGTCCATGAGAACAAGGTAAGAATGGGCCTGGCCACGCCTGTGCTAAGTGTTGATGAATACGGTTGAGGACAATGCAACGGATCCTCACTCAACTCAGCGCCATCGACCAGCACCAAAATAGAACTCTTCTCTCATATTCAACATCATACAGTGAATATGGCAACCTGCCCAGAAAAACTAATGGGAAGTGTTACAGTTCATTTTTCCTCCACCGTGGTAGTTGGGGCATTATTTTATACCAATCTTAGCTGCCTGCATATGCTTTCTGCCAATGACTGTTTGACTCATGGAACTTTTACCCTGGTACAGCAATGGAATGGGATAATATATAGATGGATGCAACTTACCTGTTCTCCTACATAAAAATACCATGATCACTGCTAGTCTTGTCCAACAGGCTAGAGGCTGGGCAGACAACTTACAGAACCCTCAGCACCACTATACGCAGTAGACTGACTGATCCACAGATGGCATGTCATTTATTTCTTAACTAAACTTCCAAATACTTGAGCATGAACCAGGAGTTGCCCATTAAGGAGCATTCTGGGAGCTGAGGGTTCAGTGTGAGGCTGTTTCCCCTGCCTGTGATTACTTGGGAGTGTGGGCCGTGGGGGATGAAAGACGTGCGAGTGCCCCACCTGTCGGTCTTTAGGCCCCAACTGTCCCGTACGGGAGTCGGTGACCTCCTTGTACAGGCTGATGTCCAGGTAGTAGCCTGACTCGTTGGTGAGGAACAGGCGGATGGGGATCTGTTTGCCCGTGGGCGTCAACCGGATGTTGATCTTCAGCTCAGCCTGGAGCACCCGGAGCTTCCACAGCCTACTGCCGTAACGCATCACCATGGAGCGCACCGACTCCTCGATCTGAGCATGTGCACACAGAGGTTACGAACAAAGCATAGAAAAAAAAAACACACACACACACACACACAGCACCAGCACAGCACAAAACGCATCACTACATGTACAGTGAACGAACATGGGATAAACACAATGTCCACGTGAACAGTATGTACAGGTCCTGGGTGTGCTGCCACTGACCTTGGAGGGGTCCATGATGACGGTGGGGACAAAGTTGAGGAAGATGTGGTTGCAGTCGGTGCGTACGGTGGTGTTGTTGAAGGCCACCTCCAGCTCGTCCATGGCCTCCAGCAGCAGACGCTCTGCCTCGTTGTGGAGGTACTCAAAAGACGCCTCCTAGAGATAAGACACAGGACGGGAGCAGAGGTCAGAGAGGGGCACGTTTTCACGTACACACAAACTGAACAGGTGTATTAATCACACACACACACACAAAGTCGTGTATCACTATCGACCTCACCTTGGTGACCAGGTCTGAGTGACGGATGATGGCCCGGACAAAGAAGCGGTAGTCGGTGACCTCTGTGCCCACCTCCACGCGGGCAGCGCCCAGGTACAGGTGCATCTTGTGGTTGGCACAGGGGATGGCGGTCAGGGCAAAGTTACGCATGCGGTTCAGCTCCAGCTGGAAGGCCAGCGCCGGCTCCAAGTGACGGTAGATCCTGTCCTCCTCAAACTAGACACACAGGGGGACAATCAGTTATACAGCAAGACACCGTCACACACAGCAAGAAACTGTCACACCAACCAATTGAGGGTTCAAGGAATGAGAATGCATTTTCCTCAAGGCCTACCATCATCCAATTGGTTTCAGGAGCATTGGGTTTGTATGAGACTAGAGGGTGCCCGCCAGCCATACACTGCATTAAGTAAATGAAATCAAAAGCAATCGCAGCCTGCTAATGGGTGTCATTTCTCTTAAATGGGGGACATAATTAAATAGTTAATTACGTTAATGAGTTTTGGTGATGCCATTGTAGTGAGACTATCAGGGGCCTAGGCAGGGGAAGAGCCATCATTGATCATAATGGAGTGACTTTCAGTGCCAACTAAGGGGTGAGCAAGAAAAGAGGAAAGGTACTTTTTCTGCAACCATCTTATTCAAATTGCCTCACCTCTATTGTTGCCATGATGTGAAACTGACACTTGCTTAGCTCTTCCGCTGTAACTCTAGTCTACACATTGAGAAGCATGGTCACTTGGGCTCATCTTCCACCAACTTCAAATATGAATTCCCTTATCTTTTTGAGATGGATTGAACCTGTTCATTGACCACTACCACTGAGCAGACCATTAGCTGTTGTTTTATGGTCACTCATAAAGTCAATGTTCAGATTGACACACAGAAGACACTCACCTTGTCTCTGGACCGGAAGGTGAAGAATTTGGGGAACTCTCTCTGTGTGAGAGACAGACAGGTGAGGAGAGGAGAGGAGAAGGGGAGAGGGAGAGGGAGGGGAGAGGAGAGGAGAGGGGAGAGGAGAGAGTACAGTTACACAAACAGATCCACATGCTGTGAAAAACACACGCTGTCAACCTACCAGGTCTCCTGGTTAATACAGACAGAGAGAGTTAGGGCTTTGAGTCCAGGATTTCAAGAATCCCTGCTCTGCTGCAACTAAGTTACAGAACCAGCTAGACTGAAAATAGACATGACCTCTAGAGCATAGAATGAATGACATTCTAACCTCACTAAGTGGCTCCATTTCCTTCTACAGTTCTACATTTTCCCCCTTAATGAGCTGTGAGGAGCGCTATGTGAATTGCTGTGACAGTGAGGAGGAACACTATATGGCATTGGTCTGTGATCAGGAAGAGCCTGTTTAACATTCAACAGCCCTGATCTCTTCCCATTTGTGCTGGTGTCTGAGGGTGGAATTACAGTGTATTCTCCCAAACTGCCTTTTCCCATAATGACAGACAGCAACAGGAAACAGGGGAGCAGCGACAGCTAATCTAATGAATAAAACATTCTCTTTTCACAGGGAGTGATTTGTATTTCTGAACGCTCTAGCTAGAAGCCTGATTGTCAGGTTTGGCTTTGAGGATCGCACCCCACTTGGCAAAACAATACCGGACTAATTGCAAACACACTCATCAACTCAATCGGTATATAATAACAGGACAGTTGTGTATTAGTCTGGGGCACTAATGCCCACTACAAGCCTGTATATAGCACTGATTTGGTGTTAGTATAACAGCGAATACAGGATTTATCGTGTGTGAATACACTGGTCTGTGTGGTCTGAAGAGGACGGGCTATTCAGAGGGACTGAGTCTCTACTGTATGAGACACAAACCCACATATGGAGGAGGGCTTCACCAATGGCAGTGATTAGCCCTCATCAGAGCCTGTTCTTCTCTTGTCAAAAGAAAGGGCAGCATTCAAAGGGCTGACGCAGGGAGAGAGAAGGGAACCTGGCATTTACCCAAATGTCTTTAGTCTCAAATGCCGTCATTATCTGCCTGAATCCAACGAAAAGCTACTTGGTGTGGTCCAGGGAAAGAGTTGACAATACAGGAAGACAAACTGCACTGTTCCACAGTTATCATCCACATCTTCCCACTACTCACATGAAACCTCTGGTCCACCTCACAGTTGACTGCCTTCCTGAAATCCTGTCAGCACAAACCCCACAGCAAAGGCAAGACATGGATACAGAGGGACAGAAAGAGACAGAGAGAGAAGAGAGAGAAGAGACAGAGGAGCAAGCAAAACAGCCAAATTTGAGATACAAATGACGGTCAAATTACAGGCCATTCCAAATGAATCGCGCGACTCTCTCGTTCCCGTCTGGATGTCTGTAGAGTCAACGTGCATCATTGTGATTAAGATAAGATCGGTGACGGTGATTGGAAGAGTAGGTTAGAGAAAAGAGGGCAGAGTAGGGAAGTGGGAGTCCTAGTGCTCACCTTCTGAGCTACCAGGAAGGTCAGCCTGCGGATGCCATGTTCAAACAGCAGGGATTTCTGGGGGAAGACGACACAGGAAGAGAAAGTGTGAGCGACTGAGGTGTCCAGGCGTACTTCCTGAAAGGCTCATCCTAAACATCTGACCTTTGTCTGGGTGAACTCCCGGAACATGGCGGCCAGGCCGTCGTCATCGATGTCACTGTCAGTCTTGATGGCCACGTTGAGGATGTGAATGGGCTCGTCTTGGATACTCTGGGTCACAAGACGCATGCAGGCAAAACATAAGTCATATCATTCAGAGAGAAAGTATCTATTGCGACTATACGAAGAACAGGAAGGTCATGCTACGTTGATGCCATGGCATTGAACAAAGGGCTCTCTCAGTCACAATACTCTGTTGTGTTACAATACACATCAGAATCAGTACTAGCAGACAGTACTGACCTTGGTGTCCTCCTCTCCATAGAGCACAGGGTTCCCTCCCTCTGGGAAGGTGGGGCTGGGAGGAGGAGAGTCACAGAAACAGCTCATCACGTCTTTAATGTTCCTGGTGGAGAGGAAAGGATCACAGTTAGACACCACACACACACTTAAGGTAATATCTCAGTATTACAGCTCCAATTCAATAACACCATTTCCCAATGTGGGAAAATAATCAAAGTCATAATGTAATGATTTTGAAAAGGTCAGAGAGCCCAGCCCTCACCTGGTGAACTCCTGGAAGGAGCGGAAGGAGACCATGGCTCCCATGCGCTGGCAGGGTGGGGTGAAAGAGGTGTCCAGGAGGACGTCACTCACACTGCCGTAGTGGTTCAGGTTGGACGAGAACGACATCCTGGGGCAACAACAGACAGCCATTAGACCGGGGTCCTGCAGCACACAACATTCACTCACTAGCCCAGAGCTGGGCCAGAGCAGGGAGCAGGGCAGAGCCCATCTCTGACCCATAGGAGAGTTCACCTTAAAAGAGCCCCCTCACCAACCAGTTCTATCCCACAGCAGTATTTATTATATCTGTGATCAGCTGCTGGGACAGAAGGAACATTCTGACTCCTCATTCACCTCCATACTAACACTAATATAGCAGTGTTCTCACAGAGAACAGTGAACCAAGATCCGATAAAATAAATAAATACGCATCTTCTAGATCTGGATGTACTACTCACGGAGTGTTTAAATGCTAAGGAGGTAGATTACGTGAATGAAGAGCAGATATCTGCATAATGTTAGTGAACATGGAAGCATTGTACATTTTCCCTTGGCCAAATTCATAGTAGAAAGACCCATGGTTCCACCAGGTGTTTTTAGTATTCAGAGGTCCTCCTCTCCCATCCACACAGAGGCCAAGTCCTCTTTTAGAGAGGCCCAGAAGTTAGCCCATTGAGTTAGCCCACAGAATGCTATATAGCCTAGAGTCTCTATGGGGCCCAACCTGTCCACAGAGTCATCCGTATCTGGAGGTTTATTCTCCTCCGTTTTAGCATCATCCTTTGTTTTATCATCCTGTGCTTTAGGGTCCTGTTTGTTACTGTCCACAGACACAGGCTTAATGTCCCGAGTGCGAAGACGGGGCAGGGGCTGGGAAGACAGTCTCCTGAGAGGACAGGACAGCAGCAAGCAGCACATTCAGAGCACAGCTAGCACAAGGCAAAACAGGACACCTCACACAGAAATATTTGAGAACATTGTCACAGAATATTCTAGTAACGTACTACATCTTTTGACTCCCCAATTCCAGAGAAGCGTAAGAGAGAGACATAGTAAGTATACCGTGCATTCTGAAAGTATTCAGACCCCTTCCCCTTTTCCACATTTTGTTAAGTTGGAGCCTTATTCTAAAATTACATAAAAAATGTTCAATCTACACACAATACTTCGTAACGACAAAGTTTTTTTGTTGTTGTTTAAACAGAAATACATGATTTATGTAAGTATACAGACCCTTTGCTATGAGACTCGAAATTGAGCTCAGGTGCATCCTGTTTCCATTGATCATCCTTGAGATGTTTCTACAACTTGATTGGAGTCCACCTGTGGTAAATTCAATTGATTGGACATGATTTGGAAAGGCACACACCTCTCTATAAAATCAAATTTTATCGTCACACACACATGGTTAGCAGATGTTATTGCGAGTGTAGAGAAATGCTTGCAAATGTCACACAGTTGACAGTGCACGTCAGAGCAAAAACCAAGCCAGGAGGTCAAAGGAATTGTCCGTAGAGCTCCGAGACAGGATTGTGTCGAGGCACAGATCTGGGGAAGGTTACCAAAACATGCTTGCAGCATTGAAGGTCCCCAAGAACACAGTGGCCTCCATTATTCTTAAATGAAAGAAGTTTAGTACGACCAAGTGTAACAGTATAGCTTCCGTCCGTCCCCTCGCCCCGACCCGGGCTAGAACCAGGGACCCTCTGCACACATCAACAACAGCCACCCACAAAGCATCGTTACCCATCGCACCACAAAAGCTGCGGCCCTTGCAGAGCAAGGAAGGGGAACAACTACTTCAAGGTCTCAGAGAGAGTAAAGTCACCGATTGAAACGCTATTAGCGCGCACCACCGCTAACTAGCTAGCCATTTCACATCGGTTACACAAGACTCTTCCTCGAGCTGGCCGCCCGGCCAAACTGAGCAATCGGGGGAGAAGGTCCTTGGTCAGAAAGGTGACCATGAACCCAATGGTCATTCCAACAGAGCTCCAGAGTTCCTCTGTGGAGCTGGGAGAACCTTCCAGAAGGACAACCATCTCTGCAGCACTCCACCAATCAGGCCTTTATGGCAGAGTGGCCAGACGGAAGCCACTCCTCAATAAAAGGCACATGACAGCCCCGCTTGGAGTTTGCTAAAAGGCACCTAAAAGACTCAGACCATGAGAAATAAGATTCTCTGGTCTGATGAAACCAAGATTGAACTCTTCGGCCTGAATGCCAAGCGTCACATCTGCAGGAAACCTGGCACCATCACTACAGTGAAGCATGGTGGTGGCAGCATCATGCTGTGTGGATGTTTTTCAGCGGCAGGGACTGGGATCAGGATCGGGAAAGATGAACAGATCGAGGGAAAGATGAACCTGCTCCAGAGTGCTCAGGACCTTAGATGGGGGCGAAGGTTCACCTTCCAACAGGACAATGACCCTAAGCACACAGCCAAGACAAAGCAGGAGTGACTGAATGTCCTAGAGTGGCCCAGCCAGAGCACGGACTTGAACCCAATCGAACATCTCTGGAGAGACCTGAAAATACCGGTGCAGCGATGCTCCCCATCCAACCTGGCAGAGCTTGAGAGGATCTGCAGAGAAGAATGGGAGAAACTCCCCAAATACAGGTGTGCCAAGCTTGTAGCTTCATACCCCAAAAGACTAGAGGCTGTAATCACTGCCAAAGGTGCTTCAACAAAGTACTGAGTAAAGGGTCTGAATACTTATGTAAATGTAATTTTTAGTAGTTTTTTTTATACAAGTTAGCAAAATTCCCTAAAAAAACAGTGTTTGCTTTGCCATTATGGGGTATTGTATCTAGATTGATGAGGGAAAAACAACAATTGAATCCATTTTTTGAATAAAGCTGTAACATAACAAAAATGTAGAAAAAATAAAGTGGTCTGAATACTTTCCGAATGCACTCTACACACCTACAATACACACACAGAAATATACAGACAGACACTCAGTCTTCCCAGTACGCTGCATTATGCCATGCTGTTGCCATTCATTTAATACATTGCCCATAACCAGGTTCAGCTCCAATTTAAAAAATCTGATTCATTTATGGGATAACTAGTAACACTTAACAGAACAAGCAGCATAGCCAAACATGTCCAATGCCCAACGTTACCTTGTCTTGCCACAACATACGCTTTAAACAAAATGCAGCTGGCATTACGGCTTTCAGTTACATTTCCAATAGATGATCGGTTGACTACACCGCCTTCTAAGTCTACAGCTTCTACAGGTCTACATAATGGCTGCAATAAGAAGAAAGTGTACTGTACCTGTTTAGAGTTGGGATGTTACCTCTGCAATCAGACAACACTGACTGGTTAGTTACGCAGACATCAGGAGGAGGAAGCACTCAGAAGAGTGTGTGTGCATCATAAAAAAAGCTTCAGACTACACATTATGGATTCGACTTTCTGCTGTGGTACATTTTGCTTGTTCTCGACAACCTAATAAATCAATCATAATGTCTCGTGAAGTCGGGCTTCTTGTTGCCTTCTTAAGGGCTTCTAGTTGCCTTCTTAAGGGCTTCTAGTTGCCTTCTTAAGGGCTTCTAGTTGCCTTCTTAAGGGCTTCTAGTTGCCTTCTTAAGGGCTTCTTGTTGCCTTCTTAAGGGCTTCTTGTTGCCTTCTTAAGGGCTTCTTGTTGCCTTCTTAAGGGCTTCTTGTTGCCTTCTTAAGGGCTTCTTGTTGCCTTCTTAAGGGCTTCTTGTTGCCTTCTTAAGGGCTTCTTGTTGCCTTCTTAAGGGCTTCTTGTTGCCTTCTTAAGGGCTTCTTGTTGCCTTCTTAAGGGCTTCTTGTTGCCTTCTTAAGGGCTTCTAGTTGCCTTCTTAAGGGCTTCTAGTTGCCTTCTTAAGGGCTTCTTGTTGCCTTCTTAAGGGCTTCATGAACTAACAAGTGGCAGTACAAAGGGCCCGGAAGAGCGCCAGAGCACGCCCCTTTTCTAACAAGACGTCAGTGGTGACACCTTTAGGCACTGTCATACATCACATGCACTGTCTCAAACCCCCACATTACACTCTAAATGACAGCTCCTCGAAAAATTCCACAATAGTTCTATGCCTTCCTAGAGGCCTATTCTTTGGTATTGGTTCAGTCCTGAGGTGGGGGGGGACATGCTTTGTTCCAATGAGGAAGCCAATCAAGCCTGGTTAATGCAAATGAGTTAAACATTTTAAGCGGGATAAATCGGTTGCATGCAACAATCGGAGCACAGCAGTCAATGGTTTAACTTTGCAAATCAATGGTTTTTGTTGGACATACACTTCAAAGTGAAAAATCAAAGTCTCAGCATCACTTGGTTACTTTTGAATTGCCCATGTGCAGTACAAGTCCAGAGTTTCTCTCTGCTTGTGTGTTACTGAAATAGATGTGACAGATCTTCAGAAAGTTGAAAACAATCTTGCCGTCATCCAGAGGACAGACCAGAGAGATCAACAAAAGTGGGATTTTGCCGACAGGAGACTAGCTAGTTTCCACTCACACATTCTTGGTAAACCAGGGAAAGTATTTGTACTCTCACAGAATACCTGCTTTTGCAAATGAGGAGTATTTTTCAGGGGGTGAACAGTGGTGGGGGGATAAAATAACCATGTTACCGTGGATGAGAACAGGACCCTTCAGGAGATAATGAAAGACAGTACTGTCCTTATACAGAACCTTACAAACTCTTGTCTCTGTTAGCTCTCATCTCTCTTATAGGACCACCCCCTTCCCCTAATAAGACACCTGACTATAGATCAAGCCTCCCTACTCCAGTTCTGCTATTAAGCATTCTCATCTTAGAATAACAACTGGCCCTAGACCAGTATATATAGGAGCAACACCACATCTCCACCACGGTACCATGCAGCAGAGCGTGTGTGTGTGTGTGTGTACCTGTTGGGGTGGGAGGTAGGCAGCATGAACTGGAATTCTACGATGCAGGTGTTGTTCTTTAGCTGTCTGTGCTGGACGCTGTTGAGCTCGTAGGCGATGTAGGCTCTACGTACGTACACCTGGGATGGGGAACACAGGAGAGTTCTAACAGGGTAGAGATCTGGAGACAGTAGAGGACTGTTCCCTTTACCATGAAATGTCACTCTTTGTACAGTGTCAAAAGCTGTTCAATTGCCTGGGCAACCAGCTATTGTGACTTTGAATGCAAAAAAACACAGTCTCCTTCCTCTCACCTCCAGGGCAGCCATCCTGACCACCTGGTTACTGTGGTAGAAGAAGTTAGGCAGCACATCAAAGATGGACGTCTCGGACAGGATCAGTTTCTGCAAAAGGAGAGAGGATTCAGAATCATGAAAGTCCAGAGAAATATCATTGTGACCTCATTCCACTGTCAAATAGCCATCACTAGCCGGCCACCACCCGGTTACTCAACCCTGCACCTTAGAGGCTGCTGCCCTATATACACAGACATGGAATCACTGGCCACTTTAATAACGGAACACTAGTCATTTCAATAATGTTTACATGCTGCTTTACTCATTTTATATGTATATACTGTATTCTACTCTTAATTTTTGTTTTGTTTTCCCCTATTTCGTGGTATCCAATTAGTAGTTACAGTCTTGTCCCATCGCTGCAACTCCTGTACGGACTCGGGAGAGGCGAAGGTTGAGAGCCGTGCGTCCTCCGAAACACGACCCAACCAAGTCGCACTGCTTCTTGACACACTGCTCGCTTAACCCGGAAGCCAGCCGCACCAATGTGTCGGAGGAATCATCGTACACCTGACAACCGTGTCAGCGTGCAATGTGCCCGGCACGCCACAGGAGAGGCTAGAGCGCAAAGGAACAGGAACATCCCTGCAGGCCAAACTATCCCCTAACCTGGATGACCCTGGGCCAATTGTGCGCCGCCCCATGGATCTCCTGTGCTCGCGGCCGGCTGCAACAGAGCCTGGACTCGAACCCAGAATCTCTAGTGGCACAGATAGCACTGCGACGCTGAGCCTTAGACCCCTGAGCCTCTCTGGATGCCCCTTTACTCTATTCTACTGTATTTTAGTCAACGCCACTCCAACATCGCTCGTCCTAATATGTATTTATTTATTAATTCCATTCTTTTACATTTGCTTTGTGTGTATTGCTGTGAATTGTTAGATACTACTGCACTGCAATAACATCTGCTAAATATGTGTTTGGTTTAAAAAGTTTTCTACTTCTTTGAGTGTCTGAATGGCCTCCAGCAATGGCAGTAAAAAGTCAACAATGGCCATGGTCCCTACCTGCAGGTTCTCGATGCAGAACTGGTGCCCGTACATGTCGATGGCAGAGAGGAAGATGGACTCCACCTGGTTGTGACGGAGCTCGTAGGAGGGGAGGTGGGAGGCGATCAGCACCTGAGGAGGAGACGGAGGAGAGTGAGAAGATGACAACACTAACCCTGGCAAATCAAAAACAAGAGAACATTTAGAGAGACAGGAAGTGATGCGCTACGGACCTGGCGGGCACGCAGTGCCACCTTGGCGTTGGTGGTCTTGCTGAGCTGGGTGAGCTCTGTCAGAATGGCCATCAGCTCGTCAGTCAGGGTGGGGTCACGACCACACAGCTGGTCCTACACACAGGGAGAACACAGTCATCTCTGTCTAACACACAGGACAAATGTATTTCTAAAGAGGGAAGGACTTACAATGAGCATGGTGACCAGGAGGTTCTTCTTGGTGACCTGGGCGTGTGAGAAGATGTAGTTTAACACGTTGGCCATGTCGCCCTTGTTCTCCTCACGCAGTGTGAACACACACTTGTCGTAGTGTCCTGGAATCACACACACACACACACACACACACACGATTCAGAGGAGAAATCAAATCAACCGGAGCTCAAAGGAAGGTGCAAATTAAAGGTTTGTTGTGTAACAGTACCCTCATGTGGACAAATAGAGCAAGTGCAGTCCTGAGAGAAGACCATTGAATCCTATTCATGAATCAAAGACAGGCAGGACTAATTATCAAAGGCTAATCCTTTCCATTTCCCCTATACCAACCCAGGAAAACCCATTGCTTTACATAGCCTGTTAATGTTAGGAGTAGAGTCCAATGTTCCTCACCATTCTGGAACTGGACCTCTACTTTGAGGTACTGCCTAAGCAGGTCCATCACCACGGCCTTCATGTGACCACGGATGCCACTGCGGTACCTGGGCAGAGAGACAAAATGGCATGGTCAGTGACAGACCGCATCAGTATGAAAACAGTACGTGTCTTTAGAATCATGTTTGTGTGTGTATGGGTTGCTAGGTACAGTTGAAGTCGGAAGTTTACCTTAGCCAAATACATTTAAACTCAGTTTTTCACAATTCCTGACATTTAATCCTAGTAAAAAAATTCATGTTTTAGGGCAGTTAGGATCACCACTTTATTTTAAGAACGTGAAATATCAAAATAATAGTAGAGAGTGATTTATTTCAGCTTTTACTTCTTTCATCACAATCCCAGTGGGTAAGAAGTTTACATACACTCAATTAATATTGGTAGCATTGCCTTTAAATTGATTAACTTGGGTCAAACATTTTGGGTAGCCTTCCACAAACTTCCCACAATAAGTTGGGTGAATTTTGGCCCATTCCTCCTGACAGAGCTGGTGTAACTGAGTCAGGTTTGTAGGCCTCCTAGCTCACACACGTTTTTTCAGTTCTGCCCACAAATGTTCTATAGGATTGGGGTCAGGGCTTTGTGATGGTCCCTCCAATACCTTGACTTTGTTATCCTTAAGCCATTTTGCCACATCTTTTGAAGTATGCTTGGGGTCATGTTCATTTGGAAGACCCATTTGACCAAGCTTTAACTTCCTGACTGATGTCTTGAGATGTTGCTTAAATATATATCTACATCATTTTCCTTCCTCATGAAGCCATCTATTTTGTGAAGTGTACCAGTCCCTCCTGCAGCAAAGCACCCCCACAATATGTGGCTGCCACCCCCATGCTTCACGGTTGGGATGGTGTTCTTCAACTGGCAAGCCTTCCCTTTTTCCTCCAATCATAACGATGGTCATTATGGTCAAATAGTTATATTTTTGTTTAATCAGGCCAGAGAACATTTCTCCAAAAAGTATGATCTTTGTCCCCATGTGCAGTTGCAAACCGTAGTCTGGCTTTTTTTATGGCGGTTTTGGAGCAGTGGCTTCTTCCTTGCTGAGCAGCCGTTCAGGTTATGTCGATATAGGACTCGTTTTACTGTTGAAATAGATACTTTTGTACCTGTTTCCTCCAGCATCTTCACAAGGTCTTTTGCTGTTGTTCTGGGATTGATAGGCACTTTTCGCACCAAAGTACTTTCATCTCTAGGGGACAGAATGCATCTCCTTCCTGAGCGGTATGACGGCTGCGTGGTCCCATGGTGTTTATATACTTGCGTACTATTGTTTGTACAGATGAATGTGGTACCTTCAGGCGTTTGGAAATTGCTCCCAAGGATGAACCAGATGTGTGGTGTTCTACAATTTCTTTTTCTGAGGTCTTGGCTGATTTTGTTTGATTTTCCCATGATGTCAAGCAAAGAGGCACTGAGTTTGAAGGTAGGCTTTGAAATACATACACAGGTACACCTCCAATCGACTCAAATTATGTCAATTAGCCTATCAGAAGCTTCTAAAGCCATGATATAATTTTCTTGAATTTTCCAAGCTGTTTAAAGGCACAGTCAACTTAGTGTATGTAACCTTCTGACCCACTGGAATTGTGACACAGTGAATTATAAGTGAATTATAAGTGAAATAATCTGTCTGTAAACAATTGTTGGAAAAATTACTTGTGTCATGCAGAAAGTAGATGTCCTAACCGACTTGCCAAAACTATAGTTTGATAACAAGAAATCAGTGGAGGGGTTGAAAAACGAGTTAATGACTCCAACCTAAGTGTATGTAAACATCCGACTTCAAATGTATCATCAGGTCATTTAAAGCCCTGAAGCTGAGAGAGAAACTCACCTCTGCACCAGCTGTACGATGCTCTGAGTGTTCATGAAGAACACCTCTCTTTCTGACTTCCTGTTCAGAGTGGCAGCATGACTGTCCAGGATGTTGGCAATCTGGAAGAACAGGCTAAATCAGTCAGGTGTATTCCTAATGAACTCTGTATATCAACTCCCCAGAACCATAAATAATACAATAACCAACCTGAATAATACAGTGTGTCTGTGTGTGTGTGTGTGTGTGTGTGTGTGTACCTGCTGGCTGGGGAACTGGCAGAGCACAGAGGTAATGTTGCTGGCGTACTGGGCCATCTCCTTCTTGATGCACTTCTCCACAGCGAGGGGGATCCGGCCTGACACACTGGTCATAATGTCCTGCAGCTCCAACAGAGGCAGAGAGGGGTCCCGGAGAGTCTTCATCAGCGTCTCTACCCATTCCTTCAGCTGGGGAAAGACACATTCACAATTTTACCAACTGATATTGATTAACGTACCAACACAGAATACTGCCATATTTTGTTTGTAGATTGTTGTGTGTGCTGTAAAGAACCACTTGCCTTCCCACTGAAAAAGAGTTCAGGCAGGCAGAAGCCATTCATGACGTGCACAAGGTGGTCCAGGGTGCTGTGGAAGACCCTGTGGAGCTTCTCTCCTCTCAACGCCACCGCCTGGATGACGGGCAGCGCCCCGTGGTACAACTCCGCCTGAGACACACACGTTACAACATATTTTTAGTCTCGCATCAAAACGTACTGTATAGCTATCCACGTTTCCATTACAAAATACAAGGAGCATATTTAGACCAAAAAAAAATTTAAAAAAATCGCTAAATTCCCCAGTGTCAGGCACAACGTCCCTTACTGACCTGTTGGAC
Organism: Oncorhynchus clarkii lewisi; assembly: GCF_045791955.1. Lineage (NCBI taxonomy): Eukaryota > Metazoa > Chordata > Actinopteri > Salmoniformes > Salmonidae > Oncorhynchus > Oncorhynchus clarkii. The sequence goes on from NC_092156.1 coordinate 39,850,034, forward strand.
CCGGCTAGGATCATCTAACTGCAGCTTGGCGATGACGCAGCCGGGCTCCAGCACGGCACCGGGCCTCTTCACATAGTGGATACAGCCGGACTCCAGCGCCGTCAGAGTCATCACCATCTTCATCACCTGACACAGTTACACACACAGTTGACATAGCCGCTCGCTCCACTAACGGAGTGTGTGACCATGGCCACAACTACATCACACACACACACCTCTATCTCAGCGTAACACTGGCCAGAGAACACGTGCCCCCCGTCCTCCACGGTGTACTGGATGAGTTTCCCTGCTGAGAGCGAGCGAAGCAGGGACGGGTCGTTCTCCTTCTCAAACACACACGTCTTGTTCCCAATGGTGATGCGGTACCTGGCGGGGGAAATAATCTCTTTTAGTCCATTGCCCAAATCAACCCCAAACCTCTCAACATTCCTTTAAATGAAGAACGTATGTATTCTGTCTGTCCATCGTTCTTTCCTTCCATCCATCCATCCTACCGGTCCACCTCCTCCTTCATGTAGGTGGTGTAGCTGCTGCCGTCGTAGGAGAGCAACAGGCCCCCGTCGCTGAGGCGATGGACGTCCACCTCGGCCGAGGTGCTGTTCATGATGACCACGTAGGAGTTGGGGGACTGACGTGTCACCTTCAGACAATACTTAGTACCCTCATAGATCAATTCCACATCAACTGTGTTGAGAAGAGTGTGTGCGGGCAGCACCTGGCCTCTGTAGAGGGGGAGAGAGGAGAAGAGAGGAGAGTGAGACGGTGTGTGTGTGTGCGTTCTTAAAATCTTTAAAATAGTGTTGACCTTTCTAGAGAGTGCAGGAAGTTGGAGACACTGTTCCTCAGGTTGACGTCAGCCACGTGGAGAGCCCCGCTCACTATGCCCAGCATGGTGTCAGGACGCTCTGCCTGCATCTTCTCTGAGATGAGCCTGTCCAGCCAGCCTGTGTCGATGGTGTTGTGCTGGAAGCTCTCAGTCTCCAGCAGCTTGATGAGGTACTCCACTGTGGTCCTGAAGTCTCCTCTGATCGACAACTCCTTCAGGGCCACCACCATGTTACTGAACACACACAGGAGAGGTGGGTTTCACTGACAACACACACAAAACACAATGAACTTTACATGATTTTTTTCCCTAGTGTGTGTACTCACGAGATGGCCTCCTCTCGGTTCTCTCCCCAGGAGAAGCAGTGGCCAAACTGGGAGTCTGCAAACTCATGCAGGCCTCCGGCCGCGGCCACACTGAAGTATCCCCACACATTCTTGTTACTGCGGAAGTTCAGCTCCTGCACCGTGCCCGAGCTAGGCTTGAAACCCTCATCAGGGTTCTCACTGGTGATGCGGGCAGCGATGACATGTCCCCGTGGGGAGGGGGCCGTGGACAGACCCTCAAAGTCAATCATAGAGTCTCCCCAGGGCTGGACACCATACATCAATCTGATGTCCTTGATACGGTGCAGGGGAATCCCCATGGAAATCTGAGGAAGAAGAAACAGTTGCGGTCTGTAGTAGAAGGAAGTTCCTGTTAAACGAATGGGTCTTTGAAATAATTATAAAATTCACTAATGTACTTCTGGTCCAATGTTTATCCTATAATTGAAGTCAAGAATGTGCTTAAAGTTTGAATCTTCACTAACACCCTTTCATTTCCTGACAATACTGAATAATAATAAATGTGTTAAGGGTGGGATTAAAAACAAACAAAGATAACTATTGTAAAATATACTGTGCCTGTAAAATGTATATAGTATGTATAAACTGGAAGAAGATGCCGTAGTGTTGTTGGCCATTAGTTTAGTCCAATTATTGGGCGGTAGGGTAAGAGGAAAATATATATTTTTTTAAAGACGGATAGCTAGGCACACACACACAAACAAAAATAAATGTCCCTTTTTCAGGACCCTGTCTTTCAAAAATAATTAGCAAAAATCCAAATAACTTCACAGATCTTCATTGTAAAGGGTTTAAACACGGTTTCCCATGCTTGTTCAATGAACCACAAACAATTAGTGAACATGCACCTGTCATTAAGACACTAACAGCTTACAGACGGTAGGCAATTAAGTTCACAGTTATGAAAACTTAGGACACTAAAGAGGCTTTTCTACGGACTCTGGAAAAACAACAAAAGAAAGATGCCCAGGGTCCCTGCTCATCGGTGTGAACGTGCCTTAGGCATGCTGCAAGGAGGCATGAGGACTGCAGATGTGGCCAGAGCAATAAATTGCAATGTCCGTACTGTGAGATGCCCAAGACAGCGCTACAGAGAGACTGATCATCCTCTCAGTGCCAGACCACGTGTAACAACACCTGCACAGGATTGGTACATCCGAACATCACATATGCGGGACAGGTACAGGATGGCAACAACTGCCCGAGTTACACCAGAAACGCACAATCCCTCCATCAGTGCTCAGACTGTCCGCAATAGACTGAGAGAGGCTGGACTGAGGGCTTGTAGGCCTGTTGTAAGGCAGATCCTCACCAGACATCTCCGGCAACAACATCGCCTATGGGCACAATCCCACCATCGCTGGACCAGACAGGACTGGCAAAAAGTGCTCTTCACCGACGAGTTGCGGTTTTGTCTCACCAGGGGGGATGGTCGGATTCGTGTTTAACGTCAAAGGAATGAGCATTACACCGAGGCCTGTACTCTGTAGTGGGATCGATTTGGAGGTGGAGGGTTCGTCATGGTCTGGGGCAGTGTGTCACAGCATCATCGAACTGAGCTGGTTGTCATTGCAGGCAATCTCAATGCTGTGCGTTACAGGGAAGACATCCTCCTCCCTCATGTGGTACCCTTCCTGCAGGCTCATCCTGACATGACCCTCCAGCATGACAATGCCACCAGCCATACTGCTCAATCTGTGCGTGATTTCCTGCAAGACAGGAATGTCAGTGTTCTGGCCAGCGAAGCGCCCGAATCTTAATCCCATTGAGCACGTCTGGGACCTGTTGGATCGGAGGGTGAGGGCTAGGGCCATTCCCCCGAGAAATGTCCAGAAACTTGCAGGTGCCTTAGTGGAAGAGTAGGGTAACATCTCACAGCAAAAACTGGCAAATATGATGCAGTACACGAGGAGGAGATGCATTGCAGTACTTAATGCCACACCAGATACTGACTGTTACTTTTGATTTTGGCCCCCCTTTGTTCAGGGACACATTATTCCATTTCTGTTAGTCACATGTCTGTGGAACTTGTTAAATATGTCTCAGTTGTTGAATCTTGTTATTATTTTCTACATTGTAGAATAATAGTGAAGACATCAAAACCATGAAATAACACATATGGAATCATGTAGTAACCAACAAAAAAAAAGTGTTAAACAAATCTAAATCTATTTTATATTTGAGATTCTTCAAATAGCCACCCTTTTGATGACAGCTTTGCGCACTCTTGGCAATGTATATTTACCCAAAAATATATGGAGATGGTAAATGATGCAGACAATTACATTGATGGAAGCTACAATCTGCAATATTAAAGCTGATCCACCCGCTAAAAAAAAACTATGAATAAAAATGGCTGCTAGGGTTTTAATTGGCTGACTACAGAAAGAAACATTGGGTCTTGAATGATATTTCTCTCTCACTTAGAACCCGGTTATTAACTTTCTCTTCTTCCTGGCCAGGGCCCAGTGGAACTCAGGCTTAAGAGTGTTTTAATGACGCATCATCGTTCCTAAGGCAGAAGTTCCCCAGAACACCACGCAGAGAGAACGTTTGCTAAGTGCGTCGTTAAACCACGTGTCGATACTGACGATGAATCAGCTCCTATAGAGATATTACCACCGATGGCTAGAAATAATCGGAGGAGGCTTATTATGTTTACCCAGTAATAATACCCTAAACCACAGATGTCACATCATTGCAGACGTTGTTACACATCATTAAATAGATTGAGGCAAAAAATAAACTGAAAGTAGCATAATATAACTCAATTGATTGGACATGAAATTGATTTCAATATGATTTAAATACACAGGGATGCTGGCCCATGTTGACTCCAATGTTTCCCACAGTTGTGTCACGTTGGCTGGATGTCCCTTTGGGTGGTGGACCATTCTTGATACACACAGGAAACTGTTGAGCGTGAAAAACCCAGCAGTGTTGCCGTTCTTGACACAAACCGGTGTGCCTGGCACCTAATGCCATACCCCGTTCAAAGGCACTTAAATCTTTTGTCTTGCCCATTCACCCTCTGAATGGCACACATACACAATCCATGTCTCAGTTGTCTCAAGGCTTAAATATAATGATTTAACCTGTCTCCTCCCCCTCATCTACACTGATTGAAGTGAATTTAACAAGTGACATCAATAAGGGATCATAGACTTCACCTGGATTCAACAGCATCCCTGTCGGTCAGTCTGTCATGGAAAGAGCAGGTGTTCTTAATGTTTTAGTGTACATAGGCCCATGTAGCCTATAATGTACTCGGTTCATTCGAAGCACCTTTTCATCTTTCGTTAGTTTGTAACAACTGCAAAGACAGTGGCATTTATCGTGGAGCAACTTTGTATTTGTAGTCAACTTTGTTCTGAAGTTATCAGCGGTTACAGACAGATGTTTTTCTGTCTATGTTCAGCGGAGATCTTTGTACAAAGTGACGCAAAAAAAAACATTACAAAACTATCGACGCACTTAGCTTTTCTACGAGTGGTCTGAGGCGGTTGGTAAACTTTAGTGACGATGGTTTTGGGAAAGAGCTCAGATTTAACAACGCTCCTACGAAGGTTCTAACAAACAGCCTTTAAAAAGGGCCAATGCAGCCGTTTTTATCTCAATATCAAATCATTTCTGGGTAACAATTAAGTACCTTATTGTGATTGTTTTCAATAAAAATAGTCTAAACTAAATTAGCTTCTTAGCAAAGAGCAATTTCTCAAGAATGAATTTAGCTAGCTGTTATTGGCAGTGAGGTTTGGAACTCTTTCTTAGTGCTCTATTAACTAATCAACCACCTGGTGTTATCACCAGGCAGGCCAAAACTCCATCCTACTAAAAATGGCTCAAATTTCAAAACAGCTCTTACTCAATTTATTTATTTATTTAACCAGGCAAGTCAGTTAAGAACAAATTATTTTTTACAATGACAGCCCACCCCGGCCAAACCCTAACCCGGATGATGCAAGGCCAAATGTGCGCTGCCCTATGGGACACCCAATCACAGCCTGGAATCGAACCAGGGTCTGTAGTGACACCTCTAGCATTGAGATGCAGTGCCTTAGACCAATGCACCTCTCGGGAGCCCAAAAAAGGGCATTATCATAATTTTCACAATATTATTCAAACCTCAGTGTGGAAATATATATATAAAAACACAGGAAATCACATTTGTGACTGCACTGGGCCTTTAAGATGCTTTTGAGAAACCTTTGTTTATCTCACTGAGAGGAATCACAGCTTGTTGTATCCCACTGTTGTCCGTCTGCCCCTTCCTGCCCAGTGAGATTAGACAGTGTCAACGTGGGGATAGGTGGACAGACAGAGTATATCCCTCCCCTACAGCACAGACAGACAACTGCCATCTTCAGCAGCAGCTCTGTTGGTCTGTCCTTCAGCTTGAACGCCCACCACTGACCTACATACTGCTGAGTGGACACGTGACCCACCACTGACCAACATACTGCTGAGTTGACACGTGACCCACCACCATGACTGATGCTGGAGGTGTCTGGAACACCCCCAGAGGGGTGGTGAGGAGGAGGGAGGGAGGGGTTGATTTTTCATGTTTCTGTACATTAGCTCACGCCAACCTATCCAGTTACCATGGAGACAGAAGCCCGGGATGAAACTAACTGTCGAGAGCAGTGAGGTGTACCTACACAACAGAGACGTACGACACAGACTGAATAGGAGCTGGACACACACTGTTGCTGAAACTGACCTGCAGCTGTGCAGCAGGCAGGTTGACATCGGCCACCATCTCAGTGCAGGGGTGCTCCACCTGCAGACGAGGGTTGAGTTCTAGGAAGTAGAAGCTGCCATCTTGGCTGTAGAGATACTCCACTGTGCCAGCACTGACGTAGCCCACCATCTTAGCCAGCTTCACCGCACACTGAGGAGTGAGGAACAGACACACAGTCACAACCCAGCAACTTAACCACAGAGCAACGAGTCCATCTGGCCACAGTCCCTCTCAAATTTCAACACATTGACATGGCTCCTCTCAATGGTAATGTCTCCATCCAATAGCACAAATTGTGCCATACCCTCTCCATGTCCTCAAACACGTCTGAGGTGGAGATGGTGGCGGGCGCCTCCTCTATGATCTTCTGGTGTCGCCGCTGTACGGAGCAGTCTCTGCCGAACAGGGAGATGGCGTTGCCGTACTGGTCGGCCAGGAGCTGGACCTCCAGGTGACGAGCGTGTTTGGCCAGCTGCATCACGAAGATGGGTGAGCCCGGAACCTCTGTCTGGACCTGGGGAGCCAAGGAGAATGGAGCATGATGGGTTATTCAGAATCAAAATCATACTGAACATGTCTTTCAGCCCATCATAACCATATAGTGATACTGGAATTAGACTGGACCTCACCTGTCTGAAGAGGTTGGGGAAGTCATCAGCACAGTTGACTTTGCGGATGCCCTTTCCTCCACCTCCCTCGGAGGCCTTCACCATCACAGGGTAGCCTACCACCTCCGCAGCCTTCAGTCCTGCCTCCACATCATGGATGCAGCCCAGCTCATACAGATCAGGGGGAACGTTGATGATCCTCTTCTTCTGGTCACTCTCTGACCACTCTACTGTTAGCCCTGAGACACACACACACACACACTGGGATCAGTCTCTGACAACACACTTACTTCAAAGCCATCCAGTAAATTCAACGGTACAGACATACCTGCTCCACTCCAGGGCAGGGTTGGGATGCCAGCTGTCTGAGCCACGATGGATGAAGCGATCTTGTCCCCTAGTGCCCACATGGCCTGGCTAGGAGGACCTGGAAGTAGGCACAGAACACATAATCTTACAGGACAGAAGGGCTAAAAGCAGTATCCGTGGCTCTGTGTGTGGCTGGAAGACTCAGTGGAGAGGAGATGGTAGGAAACACAGTCTTACCCATGAAGGCAATGCCATTCTTCATGAGCAGCTCTGGCAGTTTGGGATTCTCTGAGGCGTGACCCCACCCAGCCCATACAGCCTGGAGAAATCATTACAAACACAACCAGTTCAAATAAAAGGTTATACAAGAGAGTTCAATCACTATTTAGAAGAAAGTCTACTCTAGGCCTAAATAAACGGATGTTTAGGAGTACCTGCACAGGTATACGCTTGGCAATGTCCAGAATGAGCTCCACGTTGGCATAGTTGTTGTTATTGGTCCCTCCTGGCACAGGCACATAGTGGTCGGCCATCTTTATGTACTCTGTAGAAGATAGTGGGGTGAAAACCGTTTAGCTCTGCGCTGCCCATAAAATAGCATGTATAACAGTCCAACATTTCATCTCATCTTTCGTCTCTAAATATTAGCTTGCTATCGTCACATCTAAAACATCACCACCAGTGTCAAACCATTTACACATGATAGCATTTGGAGAAAGCCATTATTTTCTACACAATCAGACAAATCCCTTTCTGCTGAACTAGGTCAGAGTTGCCTGTTCAGTGCAGTGCAGGTTTAAACCAACAGACATCCTGCTCTGGTCCACTCTTGGAAGCCTAAGTGGGTTTGCTTGTTTAAACACATCAGACTGGCTGGAGCTTTGTCCTGTTTCTCTCTGGGTCACTAAGCAGAGTTAGAGAGGCTGGGTAGAGAATAGAGAGACAACGGTTACTCCGCTGCTACTAGTTGTGATGATACCGTAATGTAAAGCTCACCTGCGTTGGCCTTCAGGTCCTCAGGGGTTACCATGACGACAAAGCGGATGGCTCGCTCGTTGCGAAACATCTCGTAAGCCCAGCGGCGGATGGAGCGCATGCATTTGACCGCTGCGATGCCGTTGTTGGCAATGAGGACCTGAGATGGGAAGAGATGTGAGCAGGGGACTAGCCTCTGAAATTACTGCATGTCAAATGTGCTAAAACCAGGCCCTAGAAGCTAAAGAAGCCCTGGCTAAAGAAGCCCTTACCTTCTCGATGACCTTATTACCACCAAAGCGGGTAACAAACTCAGCGGGGGAGGCCACGGTGAAATCTCTCTGCAGGTCGATGCGACGCCGGTCTCGGCCCTGCTTGACCAGGTGCAGCCCAGACATGCTCGGTCTGTGTGAACAACTGAAATTACTTCAGCATGAAGAGAACACCGTAGTGTAAGGTTGGTGGGGGGGCGGTTCACGATCCCCCAGCATTTGTCATCAACATATTATTTTACATTCATCCATAATAACTTCTATAATAAGAAGACGTGAAAGTTCATGCTACAGTCAACATACACAACAAGCATAAGGTTAACGGCCCAAACTACACTTGACTCGTAGTGTAAGCAGAGCGCACACGTTGCTCAAGACTAGAGGTTGACCGATTAATCGGAATGGCCGATTAATTTGGGCCGATTTCAAGTTTTCATAACAAATCGGTATTTTGGGGCGTTGATTTCCGTTTTTAATTTTTTTATATACCTTTATTTAACTAGGCAAGTCAGTTAAGAACACATTCTTATTTTCAATGACGGCCTAGGAACGGTGGGTTAACTGCCTTGTTCAGGGGCAGAACAACAGATTTTCACCTTGTCAGCTCAGCGGATCCAATCTTGCACTCTTATAGTTAACTAGTCCAAAGCTCTAACCATTGCACTCCACGAGGAGCCCGCCTGTTATGCGAATGCAGCAGAAGCCAAGGTAAGTTGCTAGCTAGCATTAAACTTATCTTATAAAAAATAATCAATCTATCATAATCACTAGTTATAACTACTAATCCAGGTTAGCAGGCAATATTAACCAGGTGAAATTGTGTCATTTCTCTTGCGTTCATTGCACGCAGAGTCAGGGTATATGCAACAGTTTGGGCAGCCTGGCTCATTGCGAACTAATTTGCCAGAATTTTACGTAATTATGACATAACATTGAAGGTTGTGCAATGTAACAAGAATATTTAGACTTAGGGATGCCACCCGTTAGATAAAATACCGAACGGTTCCGTATTTCACTGAAATTATTATTATTTTTTTCTCAAAATGATAGTTTCCGGATTCGACCATATTAATGAACAAAGGCTCGTATTTCTGTGTGTTATTATGTTATAATTAAGTCTGATTTGATAGAGCAGTCTGACTGAGCAGCAGCAGGCTCGTAATCATTCATTCAAACAGCACTTTCGTGCGTTTTTCCACCAGCTCTTCGCAAGCACAGTGCTGTTTATAACTTCAAGCTTATCAGCCTAAAGTTAAAATAAGTGTTCATTCAGTATTGTTGTAATTGTCATTATTACAAATAAAATTTAATCGGCCGATTAATCGGCAACGGCTCTTTTGGTCCTCCAATAATCGGTATCGGCATTGAAAAATCATAGTCGGTCGACCTCTACTCAAGACCAGCGCTGGTGAAACAGTCACTGTGATCCATCAGAGATGGTACACCAGCCGTGCCATCAGCAAGTGCGTGGAGCGCTGTGGCAGCGTCTTTTTACACCAAGTCTAATTTAAGCGTAAGCCTTCCTTGGCCAGGAAAAACACCAAACGAGATCTTTGTCGACCCTGTAGGCTGACTGAGCTTTCAGCTGTCTTTTGACCCTTCACACTCCTGGGAATTGGCCTAAATGGATAGGGCTACATTTAAATGTTTCTTAAAGAGGAAATATAAAAACCACAGTAGCAATTGAAAGGGAACAGTTGAGATAATTGTATACATTTTTAATTTAACCTTTATTTAACTAGGCAAGTCAGTTGAGAACAAATTCTTATTTACAATGGACTGCCTACCCCGTCCAAACCCTAACCCGGGCGACGCTGGGCCAATTGTGCGCCACCCTATGGGACTCCCAATCACAGCCGGTTGTGATACAGCCTGGATAATGGCAAAATGATTAGACCAAAGTTGAGTACACAACAGTTCTCCTGACAAGACTGAATCCAAATATTACACTGTTGATTTTATGTGCATTTACACTCATTGTTGCTGCATTCGTTGATAAAGAAATCTGAAAATACTTTGGATACGTTTAGTAACACAAGACAAGCCAATACCTGGAAAATGTTGGGTAGGTGCAACCTAACACAAAAAATAACAAAGCTGCGATGATAAGAGAGCTACTGTGATTAGATTAGACTGATTAGACTGCCAGGGCAGAACATTTTCCTCCTCAAAACATAACTGCTTACTAAAACTGGTGCTCTAATGGTCACATCAAGGGAGAGAACCATCATGGATCAATGTAAACAGTCTACTCTACCTACAGTAAAATAAAATATACTTGAAATCAATGTCCTTGTCTCTAACTGAGTAGGCATATCTGCCCTGAGGAGAAGATTAAATGTTCTCTCATTTTTCTGAACGATACACAATTAGACCTTCCACGAGTAAAAAAAGGAACAGCACACCATCACCAACCAGTCGCAGGATGAGCTCGTTCCTGACATGTTATTAACAGGCTAGGGCAACCTGCAAGTGTTTCCTCAGGGGGGGGGATAGGGCACCTAAACTAGGTCCCACCCTCAGAGAGAGCCAGTGGGAGGATGGATCCAGTCACCCAGAAGGGTGTGTCAGGGACAGAGCCCCTCAGTGTGTGTTCGGACGGCTGCTGTGGCCTGACACTGCACTGTTGCATCAAGATGGCATGCTACAGAGACACAGACAGAAGCCTCTGAATGAAGCCCCAGAGAATGAAGCTCCCAGAGAACGGCACTTCCCATCATCTGAGCTCCCCCTTGTCCTATGGGAGAGAGCTGTGGGCTCTGCCTCTGCCAGTAATTCCGGTTTCATCATCAACCCTCACACTCCCCATCACATACTCAAGCAGGTCAGCTGTAGAGAGCTGTGAAACTAATCACTTAAAACGTGAGGTGCTAAAAGAGGATCAAGAAAAATCTTCCCCTCTATCTCTGCCAGAAAGGCACATCGTAACAGCCTGCAACCTCAGACAATCCCATATAGACTGGAGGTAAATACCTGAGCATGATGTTTGGTTATACTCAACTATTGGAATGTGATTCAGATATCAAGTTTTTTCTATCATGCCACTGAATGATCGCCCCATAAGCGAATATAAGAGTGTGTACTGTACACAGCTATTTTCCAATCATGGCTTTGGAAAGTGTGTGTGGAAAGACGTAGCTGACAGGTGAACAGCAGCGTGAGTGGAATACTTCTTTGTCAGTGTCCTGGCCCACCACAACACTAAAGCCCTACTGCTAAGCTGACTGTAGTAGGCCTGACTCTCACGTCAGTCTGTTACAACTATTCAATTCCAACAACAGCCCAGATCTGTGGCAGGCATATAGTTGAACCAAAACTCACTAGAATAGTCTACACACGAAACACAGAGTTCGCAAACAAGAAAGACTGAGAAACAAATCTGAACACCATTCTAAATGAATAGCCTGAGCCTACTGTATGTGTACAAATGTTGACATATTCTTCTGGCCAGCACCATATCTGCCAGTTATTCATACAAATCAAGTCTTATGTATCGCCACACATCTGCATTCACAATGTCCATTCTCTAGAGCCTCGTCCCAGTGGCTGTAAAAAGAGCCACCGAATACAAAGGAGAGCTGGTGAGGACAGGCGCCAGGGAGAGCTCAGGGCTCAGAGCTGAGGTTGTTGGCAATGGGACAGCAGCAGGGAGGGCAGTCCATCCAGAACACACAGCTCCTCTATAGCAAGCAGGCATGGTGTGAAGCTGGCCTGGCCACGTTTTTCACACACACCACCCACAGCAGAGAAGCGAGGGAGGCCCGCCAGGGGGAGATCACTGAACCCAGTGTTCTCCTGCTGCTGCCATTCCAGAATACTCCCCTCCAGACTCGTCTGATATCTGTATTGGAGGTTTCTCCATCCCATACAACTGGAGCCAGATTGATTAGTCAATAAAAACTGTGCAGTACCATTTTGTATAATGCATTGAGATACTGGTAACCTCAGTATAGATGCTATGATTAAACACCTCTCTGTGGTTGCCATGCCTGGATACACAACACAAACCAGAGAGAAAAGCCCAGGTTCTGACCTCATGTGGGGGCCGTCGATGTGGTCGAAGCCCATCTCATAGGTGCTGTTCTCTGAGCTGAGGCTAGAAGTGGGGGATATGGAGCGCTCCTTCTCCTCCAGTCCCAGCGTCAGGTCTGGCTTTCCCAGGATCTCATCCTCAGAGTTCTCCTCCGACACAGAGCCGATGATGAAGTTGGAGTGCAGCGCAGCAAGGTTCGGGGCAGCAGCCTTATTGGCAGGCGCGTCCTGCTGTGCCATAGCTGGACCGTCACCACGTTGGCAGGCTGCGAACACTGTGGAGGGAAAGGAGTGGATGAGGAGAGTCAAAACCACAAGTATTTATAAAGCTGGAGATAGAGCCGAGTCCTCAAGTAAGTCAGGGCCACAGCGTGATGACACCAGGCCGTCCTGGCATTGGCTGCTGTTTGTCAGATTGCATCAGTGAGAGGAGTTGCACAAAAATGATGTTGACCCTGCATTCATATTGCAAGACATTGCAAAAGAATGGTACAGAGGGCATTACCTCCCCATCCTCCTTAAATAAAATGCTTACTGTGACTGTAATATATTTGTTTATTTATACATACACACACATACAGTTACAACAAACTCCAATCCAAAACCACTGGTTTGAAAGGCATGGTCTGCATCGATGTTTGCTAGTCTTTGCGAGGGTATAATTTTCTTAAACTACAACTGTGCACGAGCAGAGAAACCAGAACAAGACAGACACACCTTGCCAGCATTAGTTTTAGCTGCTTGCTGGACCTGAAAAACAAGCCCAACAATGCAGACATAACGTAAGAGAACAGCACTGAACATAGACGTACCCCACATGATAATGATAGGCTCTAATGATAATGATAGGAAACAAATGTCGCCCCGCACCCTGGTCCAAAACTGGTTTATCTTATGGATGGGAATCTAATGTCGAATATGTCGAACAGGCAAGTTACATCAAATCATACTAGTAGTGTTGTGTCGCGTTATGGCTAACCATAATCATATAAATCAAAAAAACACTCGTTAGTCTCAATACAACACTAGTCGATGTGAATGAGCAGGGAGGTTTCACAAGTAGTTTCTGGCTATCTAGGTAGTTAGCTAGAAAGACAGACCGGTATCTTGTTAACGTTGGCTAAGTTATTACAACAGCATGCGAGATGTCGGGCAGCTAGCTAGCAAGATACCGGTCTGCTAACGTTACTGTAACATACAGTCAGTGTAGCTAATTAGCTCATCACCTAGCTATGTTTGCAAGCTAACGGTTAAGACTCAGTACTCACCGTGAGAAATAAACCGACAAGCAATCCTGAGTCGTTGATCCCAAAGGATTGGTGGTGACTTATTTAATTCACGTTGGTTTCAGACATGTCTTTCCAACCGGTGATGACAAAAAACACATTATGATGAGCTAATGTGACTACAAGAGGCGCATTTGACAGTAGGGAGTGGTATGATGCGAAGATGGGTTACGTTTGGCCATTCACCTCTGACCTTGACAGCGTTGCAGTAGCGGGCCAATCGGATTGCCCGAAAATATCCGAGGCGGGCAGAAAGAGCCAAAACTGGAATTGACTGGGAGGAGGTGTGCCCAATAAGAAAACATTTCTACCATCCCACGTGTTTGGTCCAGTATGGCCTGATCTGTACAAACCTATCCTCCCTGGCAGGCTGGCAGAGTCATTTCTGATCATACAGTAGTTTCCAGACTTTTCTGATTTAACAAAAAGAAAAGAAAAAACACAGGGTATGATGTGTAACGTACCAGGAACCATACCAAGTACAAGACATTGCATAACAACATACACACCATTTAGCAGTGGCATAAAGTACTGAAGTAAAAAATACTTTAAACTACTACTTAAGTAGTTTTTGGGGGTTATCTGTACTTTACTTTACGATATATATTTTGAACAACTTTTACTTTTACTTCAGAACAACAGGCAATATGTGTTTCTTTCCCCTTTAAAATAACAAATCAAGCTCTAATGTAGGGTGGATTATTTTTGTTAAATAGACTCTCATTATCTCAGTAGTTGTCCCCCAATGATTAAAAACTGTTGTTGTTGCACCTAATGAGCAGCTATAGATTCCCATTGAAATAAAATGAGGGAGTTGGGACATGGTACAGGAGATTTCCCTTTTGCAACTGGATCCCCACCCACACCTGACTGTCCTACTCATTATACATAAGCTGAACTGTACTTTGGACCATCACCTGGCTGATGCACCACAGTTTGGCTGGTCAAAGGCCCCTGTGTCCCCAGTAAATGTGTAGCCTTGACCCTTACGACTTACCCAGAGCTGCCAGAGATGTGGTAAGATCAGATCTAACGCCAATTGGGCGAATTACAGACAGTCTGCAATACCTTGTCTGTCTGCTTGATCAGTAACTTTTTCCTGTTCCCCATCATGTTACTGAGTGAAACCGTTAAAGCAGTCTGTATGTCTGCCTGACATGATTGTTATAATTTTTTATTATAAATAGGCCTTCATGTTGTTATTTGGGGCTATTTATCTCAACGCAGACTCACAATGGAGACGGAATAGGTTGAAATGAGTCCATGTTTAAAACAGGTCCTTCAAGTATAACCTGATGGGTTTTGGGGAGGCAGCAGGACTGACACTTTCTACGAATCAGTTGTTCCTCACTCAACCCCCTAGAGTCTAAGCCCTGTCTAAGCTGGGGGAGGGTGTTCTACTAAGCTAGGACAACTATTGTTTTCACTATATATTCTACCTCTTGGTGATGTCATTCGGAAACACAATGTCAACTTTCACTGCTATGCGGACGACACACAGCTATACATTTCGATGAAACATGGTGAAACCCCAAAATTGCCTACCCTGGAAGCCTGTGTTTCAGACATGAGGAAATAGATGGCGGCAAATGTTTTACTTTTAAAACAGAGATGCTTGTTCTAGGTCCCAAGAAACAAAGAGATCCGCTGTTGCAACTGACAATTCAACTTGATGGTTGTACAATTGTCTCAAATAAAACTTTGAAAGACTTTACACTGGACATTGTTCTCTCTTTTGACTAACATATCAATAATATTTAAAGGACAGCTTTTTTCCATCTTTGTAACATAACATAAAAAAATAAAAAATTTGGTCCAAAAATTATGCAGAAACACTAATCCATGCTTTTGTCACATCTAATTAGACTACTGCAATGTTCCACTTTCTGGCTACCAATATTAAGCACTAAAAAATCAATTTGTGCTAAACACAGCTGCTAGAATCTTGACTAGAACCCCAAAATTTGATGATTTTACCACCAAGCTAGCCTCTCTACACTGGCTTCCTGTTAAGGCTAGCGCTGATTTCAAGGTTTTACTGCTAACCTACAAAGCATTACATGGGCTTGCTACTACCTATCTCTCAGATTTGGTCCTATCGTACATACCTACACATACGCTACGGTCACAAGACACAGATCTCCTTACTGTACCTAGAATTTCTAAGCAAACAGCTGGAAGCAGGGCTTTCTCCTATAGAGCTCAATTTTTATGGAATGGTCTGCCTATCCATGTGAGAGACTCAGACGTGGTCTCAATCTTTAAGTCTATACTGAAGACGCATCTCTTCAGTAGGTCCTATGATTGAGTGTAGTCTGGGCCAGGGGTGTGAAGGTGAACAGAAAGGCACTGGAGCGACGAACCGCCCTTGCTGTCGCTGCCTAGCCGGCTCCCCTCTCTCCACTGGGATTCTCTGCCTCTTACCCTATTACGGGGCTGAGTCACTGACTTACTAGTGCTCTTCCATGCCGTCCCTAGGAGGGGTGCGTAACTTGAGTGGGTTGAGTCACAGACGTGATCTTCCTGTCCGGTTTTGCGCCCCCTCTGGCTTGTGCAGTGGAGGAGATCTTTGTGGGCTATACTCAGCCTTGTCTCAGGGTAGTAAGCTGGTGGTCTGTTGATATCCCTCTAGTGGTGTGGGGACTGTGCTTTGGCACAGTGGGTGGGGTTATATCCTGCCTGGTTGGCCCTGTCAGGGGGTATCGGCAGAAGGGGCCACAGTGTCCCCCGACCCACCCGTCTCAGCCTCCAGTATCTATAATGAAATAGTCTATGCCGGGTGGCTAGGGTCAGTCTGTTATATCTGGTGTAATTCTCCTGTCTTATCTGGTGTCCTGTGCGAATTTAAGTATGCTCCCTTTAATTCTCTCGCTCTACCTCTCTCACTCCCATCCCGAGGACATGAGCCCTAGGACCATGGCTCAGGACTACCTGGACTGATGACTCCTGGCTGTTCCCAGTCCACCTGGTCGTGCTGCTGCTGCACTTTCAACTGTTCTGCATGCAGCTTTGGAACCCTGACCTGTTTGACTCTCTCTCTACCACACCTGCTGTCTCGACCTCTGTATGCTCAGCTATGAAAAGCTGAGGTACTGACCTTTTGACCCTCTAAAACCACTGTGATTATTACTTGACACTGCTGATCAGCTATGAACGTTTGAACATCTTGAAGAACAATCTGTTTCTGTACAGCACTTTGTGACATCTGCTGATGTAAAAAGTGCTTCATAAATACATTTGATTGATTGTGAGGTCTGTGGGCGTCCTAGAGCAAAACAACCGACATCTACACTACCGTTCAAAAGTTTGGGGTCATTTTTAGGCCGTTAAAATAACATAAAATTGATCAGAAATACAGTGTAGTCATTGTTAATGTTGTAAATTACTATTGTAGCGGGAAACAGCTATTTTTTAATGGAATATCTACATAGGCGTACAGAGACCCATACGTTTATAATTTTAAAAGGCCAATTGATCATTAGAAAACCCTTTTGCAATTATGTTCGCACAGCTGAAAACTGTTGTCCTGATTAAAGAAGCAATAAAACTGGCCTTCTTTAGACTTGTTGAGTATCTAGAGCATCAGCAGTTGTGGATTCGATTACAGGCTCAAAATGGCCAGAAACAAATAACTTTCTTCTGAAACTCGTCAGTCTATTCTTGTTCTGAGAAATGAAGGCTATTCCATGCGAGAAATTTCCAAGAAACTGAATATTTCGAACAACACTGTGTACTACTCCCTTCACAGAACAGCGCAAACTGGCTCTAACCAGAATAGAAAGAGGAGTGGGAGAACACAGTGCACAACTACAAGGCCAGCATCCCGGAGTCGCCTCTTCTCTGTTGACATTGAGACCGGTGTTTTGCGGGTACTATTTAATGAAGCGGCCAGTTGAGGACTTGTAAGGCATCTGTTTCTCAAACTAGACACTCTAATGTATTTGTCCTCCTGCTCAGTTGTGCACCAGGGCCTCCCACTCCTCTTTCTATTCTGGTTAGAGCCAGTTTGCACTGTTCTGTGAAGGGAGTAGTCGTGATCTATGTGGTGTAATAACTCTGTAATAAGCAATGGACCACTTCTCGCTCTCTCTCTCATAATTACTTGGAAAACATAGAAATAGCAATGGCATCTGCATTCAAGACAAAAGCAAGCAACAAACTAACATGCTGCTTTGTGGCAATTAAACCCTGCCACCCAGTGGGTATTTACTAACACTGCAAGTGTCTCCATATTTGGCTTTACCTGTGTTTGTATGCTCTGTTTTCCAAAGTCCAACAGAGTGCAGCAGAATCCAACCAGGACTTGCCCAGCAGCAATGTCCAGTCTTTCTTTTGGATATGTACAAAACCACATGCACAGAACCAGGGAAATGGCTTGGAAATAATCAAATCCGAATGTAAAATTACCTGGGGAGAGTGTGCTTTACCTTGTGAGTAAAAAGTTCTGGAGATAAAATAATAAAAAAAAAAGCTTTGTTGCAATTGATAATGACAGTATGTTTTTTTCTGGCCGTGAAGTAATGTATCACACAGCCATGTTCTACAACACTCAACAAGATGTCGACAAATTTCCAAAGTAATTATTTTCCCCAGCTATCAAGGTTTCATGTTGATTGAAATACACAGATCACATTTATTTTCACAAGGGTTTAAAAGCTTGTTGAAAATTCTGTAATAAAAATAGCCAGAAGATAAGTGGAGGCCTATCATTGCTCTCCGTCCCTCTCTGCCAGCTATTGCAAGGAGTCATTGAAAATCAAATGCATTTGTAACTAACACCCTGGGTATCAGGAGTCCTGCAGTGAAAATAAACTGTGTTCATTTGCTCACCCATCACACAGAGGAACATATTGCTTACAACCAGTTCAATGGGCTCAGGGTGACTTCAGTTACACGTTCCTGGAGTCTGGCAGACTGTTACAATAGGCACCATCGAGGAGGAAAGTCGCCGGAGATGCTATCACTCCCTCCCTCCATCGCTGATGGACATCCTTGAATGCAAATCCAATCACATTGTATTTGTCACGTGGTTCGTAGACAACAGGTGCAGACTAACAGTGAAAGGTTTACTTATGGGTCCATTTCCAACAATGCAGAGTTAAAGAGAAGATGCCAAATAAAAATATAATTAGTAACACGAGGAAAAAATGCACAGTGAAAAACAAATATAAATAACAAGTAAAAAATAACATGTCTATACTGTGTATATATATATATATAGACACAGTATATACTGTATACTGAACAAAAATATAAACACAACATGCAACAATTTCAAATATTTGACTGAATTACAGTTCATATGAGGAATTCAGTCAGTTGAAATAAATTAACCTAGCCCTAATCTATGAATTTCACATGACGGCAGGTGCACAGCAATGAGTGGGCCTGGAAGGGCATAGGCCCACACACTTGGGAGCCAGTCCCAGCCAATCAGAATGAGTTTTTCCCCACAAAAGTGCTTTATTATAGACAGAGATACTCCTCGGTTTCATCAGCTGTCCGGGTGGCTTGTCTCAGACGATCCTGCAGGTGAAGAAGCCGGATGTGGAGGTCCTGGGCTGGTGTGATTAAACGTGGTCTGAGGTTGTGAGGCCGGTTGAATGTACTGCCAAATTCTCTAAAACGACGTTGGAGGCGGCTTACGGTAAAGAAATTAACATTAAATTCTCTGGAAACAGTTCTGGGGGACATTCCTGCAGTCAGCATGCAAATTACATGCTGATATGATATCTGCGGCATTGTGTTGTGTGACAAAACTGCATATTTTAGAGTGGCTTTGTAACGGTATTTGTCGTCTGAAGAAGAGGAATCGGACCAAAGCGCAGCGTGGTAAGTGTTCATTACTTTTTATTTAAACTGAACACACACACACACACACACACACACACACACACACACACACACACACACACACACACACACACACACACACACACACACACACACACACACACACACACACACACACACACACACACACACACACACACACACACACACACACACACACACACACACACACACACACACACACACACACACACACACACACACACACACACACACACACACACACACACACACACACAACCAAAACCGAAACAGTCCTGTCAGGTGCAAAACACTGAGCAGAAAACAACTACCTACAAAAACCATGTGGGGAAAAGCTACCTAAGTATGGTTCCTAATCATAGACAACGATAGACAGCTGTCCCTGATTGAGAAACATACCCGGCCAAAACAAAGAAATACAACAACATAGAAAAAAGAACATAGAATGCCCACCCAAATCACACCCTGACCAAACCAAAATAGAGTCATAAAAAGCTCTCTAAGGTCAGGGCGTGACAGGCTTTTTATTGTCCCCAGAAGAAAGTGCACCTGTGTATTGATCATGCTGTTTAATCAGCTTATTGATGTGCCATACCTGTCAGGTGGATGGATTATCTTGGCAAACGATAAATGCTCATAAACAGGGATGTAAACAAATTTGTGCAGAACATTTTTGAGAAATAAGCTTTTTGTGCTTATGGACATTTTTGGGGATATTTTATTTCACCTCATGAAACATGGAACTTTACATGTTGTGTTTCTATGTATGTTCAGCGTATTAAAATGCCCAGCTTCACAGAGATCCTGAGAGCACTCGTGATAAATATTGAATGGAGTTCATCTGCTGGTTAGTGCGTGATGCCAGGGATAAAGTCAGATGCTTTGTGAAAGGGGCTCTCTAGAGCCCAGTGGGGTCTGGTGGAGAGGAGACCAGGGGAACCAGAGAAGAGCTGCTGGGGCCACTGTGAGGCTGTGCCAGCTTAGTTGAGCCAGAGGTCCCCTTGAACGGCTGGAAGTGTGAGATTTCACACTGCTCAAACAGCGTAGCCGCTCTCAGGTGTCTGAACAGCCGTGCTGGAGAGAGAGAGAGAGAGAGAGAGAGAGATCTCAGTCTCACACAGGCCAGGCCACCATCTCCTTTCTCTCCCCACAGCCCAGAAGCTGCTGGGTATCAGGCTTCCTCTGCCGAGTGAAAAGACTGATAACCTGTTAACCAAGGCCTGTCTGTAAAGGACACTGGCAAATACCTTATCTTAGCCACCTTAGCCTTCTCAGCCACCTTAGGATGGAAGGGGTCACTCTGATGGAGTGTTGTTACCTGCATTCCAGAGGTAAATCCTGGTCTGCTGCGGTGACTGTGTGAGTGAAGCTGAGACTGTGGCAGGCATCTCTAAGGTGAAGGGTTGGGGTGGGGTGGAGTGGGGGGACGTGTAACAGATACTCTTGTGTCAGCTGTTTCCTGCACTTCAGCTGACAAGGAACCCCATTCACCACTTTCCCCCTCTTCGGCACTGTGATGAATAAGTAATTATTCTATCACGGAGGACGGCACTTGGAACAGACTATTTCATGTGGCAGCCATAGGTAAAGTGATCCACCTGTCATGGGCAACTGGAGTCGAGTGTGTACCAATTCCAGCAGGGCTGTAACCCTACCTGCCACCGAGCGCTCTGTTTATTTGGCACATCAGCGGAGCCTTTCTCTTCCTGTCTGACAGCTCGAAAAGGGGTCACATTCACCTCCACTCTATCGCGCATTGTAATATTTAATGGCAAACAAGCCTGAGAAGGACGGCAGGTAACCAGAGCCTGCGCTTTCCACCGCAATGGGGGGCTAAGGAGGCAGCTTGATCCCTGGTATTGTGGTGCAACACACGCCATAGGCTTACTATTTGTTTATGAGGGATATAGCCTTACTGATCACAGTTTGAAAAGAGAAAGGTTGAAAAAGGAGAGGGCTGAATAGAGTTGTTATTTGAGGATGTTGCTGAACGTGGCCTCTCCTTGATGTGGCTCAGTGTTGCTTTTGTGTCGGAAATGGCGGGTTCATCACTTTGATGTAAAAAGAGGTTGACTTGAAAGATAGTCAGGGAGCACATAAAACTTAAAAAGCAATGGATAGAGGCCAATATAAAAGAATAAGCTCAGATCTCTGATAATTACACCACCTTCTAAGCTGTTGAGTATAGTGCTGTGAATTGCTTTCAGTACCAGAACACCTCTCTGAAGAAGACTCCTGATCCATAGAGCTGGGGGTCTTTGATACACTGATGAATTGAATGTGTGTAGTGAGTGATATTGAGTGCCTGTGTACAGTATGTGTTTGGTGTTTCAACAGCAATGAATTATGGGATGTGGAACAGCAGCAGAGGAGGACAGCTTCGGGAACCAATTTAGAAATTGCCGTACACTTTACACAGAGATCAAGGGCTAAGGCTACCTGGTGCAATCACATCCACCTCTCACACAGATAGCGGTCCTTCACCCAGTGGCCACAGGATAGTCTTCTCCAAAGATAAAATAAAACACAAATATACTATTTCTCAAAGAATTCCTCTTGGTTTGGATCTTTCCTTTCTAAAATTACAGTTGCCTTGCTAATCCACTAGATGGCTACAGAGGACACTGTTTCACACTGGTCAGCTGCCATGTACAACCATGTTGCCCTTCCAATGTTGTCCTACTACTGTTATGTTATGCATCCTATAATTCTTAATTGTGCAGATGGATGCAGTGACAATAGGCAGCTAGCATGTATAATAAATTATGAACCACTCCTAAATCTCAGTTTACAATTCACATTGAACCTTCCCTTGTATCAGTTAACAAGCTATGTGTTTACCCATAGGAGCCCATTTGTCAAGTTCTGACCTTAGTTCTTTTGTTATGTCTATGTTTTAGTATGGTCAGGGCGTGAGTTGGGTGGGTTGTCTATGTTCGTTTTCCTATGATTTGCTATTTCTGTGTTTGGCCCGGTATGGTTCTCAATCAGAGGCAGCTGTCAATCGTTGTCCCTGATTGAGAACCATATTTAGGGAGCCTGTTTTCAATTTTATGTTTTCTGCTGTGTGGCTGCACCAGCCAGAACTGTTTTCGTTCGTTTCTCTTTGTTATTTTGTTATTTCCGTGTTCATTCTAATAAATATGGACACATACCACGCTGCACCTTCTTCCACCAACGACGACCGTTACACCATTGATACATGCTTTGTTGTCCACTTTGTTCTGTTTTGCTATTGAGATGAATAATTCACTGTCTTTCATGTTGTGTCTCAGCACTAATTTTACTACAGTAATCCTTTTGAAGCCATCACACATTTCCAGATCAATTCATAGACAGTCCTTATATATGTTATAACAGCTAATCATTTTTATGTCTGAAGCTTAGTTCACTCGTCTGTTGTTCATAGATGTGTGGATGTACACAGCAGTGCCCCCTCCAATAGTTTACTCAGCAGGCAACATGGCAGATCTTTTAGTCAACATTGCAGAACTCCACACTGCCCTTTCCCACCTAGACAAAAGGAACACCTACGTGAGAATGCTGTTTGTTGACTGTTCAACACCATCGTTCTCTCAAAGCTCATCACTAAGCTAAGGACCCTGGGACTGGATCCTGGACTTTCTGACGGGCCACCCCCAGGTGGTAAGGGTAAGCAACAACACATCTGCGACACTGATCCTCAACATAGTGGTTCCTCAGGGGTGCGTGCTTAGTCACCTCCTGTACTTCCTGTTCACCCACAACTGCATAGTCACACACGACTCCAACACCATCATTAAGTTTGCAGATGACACAACAGGGGTAGGCCTGATCATCGACAGCCTACAGGGAGGAGGTCAGAGACAACAACCTCACCCTCAACATGAGCAAGATAAAATAACTGATTGTGGACGACACCCCCAGTTACATAGATAGGGCTGAAGTGGAGCAGGACGAGACCTTCAAGTTCCTTGGTGTCCACATCACTAACAAACTATCATGGTCCACACACACCAAGACAGTGGTGAGGAAGGCACGACAATGCCTATTCCGCCTATGGAGACTGAAAAGATTTGGCATGGGTCCTCAGATCCTCAAAAAGTTCCAAAGCTGCACAATCGAGAGCATCCTGACTGGTTGCATCACCATTTGGTATGGCAACTGTTCGGCATCCATCCGCAAGGTGCTACAGAGGGTAGTGTGTACGGCCCAGTCCATCTCTGGGGCCAAGCTTCATGCCGTCCAGTACTTCTATACCAGGCGGTGTCAGAGGAAGGCCCCTAAGAATTGGCAAAGAATTCAGCCACCCTAGTCATAGACTGTTCTCTCTGCCACCGAACGTCACGCTGTACACAAGGCTCCTGAACACCTTGTACCCCCAAGCCATTAGACTGCAAAACAGTTCATCATATGGCTACCCGGACTATTTGCATTGAACCCTTTATTTACGCTGCTGCTACTCGCTGTTTATTATCTATGCATAGTCACTTTACCCCTACCTACATGTACATATTACCTCAATTACCTCGACTAACCTGTACCACCGCACATTGACTTGTTACCGGTACGCCCTGCATATAACCTCGTATAACCTTTTTTCTTACTTTAGTTTATTACATTTTTTATTGATTTTTTAGCAAATATTTTCTTACTTACTTTTAAAACATTGTGCACTGTTGGTTTAGCTTGTAAGTAAGCACTTCACGGTAAGGTCTACAGCTGTTGTATTCGGCACATAAAATCTGATTGGATTTGATGTTTAGTGATCATGTTGTTGTCCATAGTTTATTACCAATGTAACATCATGCCACAACTCCATTATCCCAACATGGTAGATGTAGTTGGGCTCCACCGTCCTTGGTGGGATCATGTCTGTGATGTCCAGAATGTGAATAATTTCACATCTCCGTGGTGCATGTTGCCTCTGTAGAGCTTCTTCTCCATGTTTCATTTATGTGACCATGATGCTGCTGGCACCCTCCATTATTCAAGGAAAAAACAGCAATGCAACTTATGGTGCATACAAGAGAAAGCTGGTGGGAGGAGCTATAGGAGGACAGGCTCATTGTAATGGCTGCAATGGAGTCAATGGAACGGTATCAAACACATCAAGCACATGGAAACCACATGTTTGACTCCGTTCCATTCATTCTATGCCAGCTATTACAATGAGCCCGTCCTCCTATAGCTTCTCCCACCAGCCTCCACTGGGGCGTACAGCAGTCAGAGAGCTAAAGGAAAGGTAAGGTCATAACCAGACAACACATTGCAAGGTATATAAGAAAGATACTTGATCAAATCAAACATTTGAGCAGTTTTGTTTGGAAAAGCCAGCACCTTTCTTGATGAATTGCACCCCATTGAAATGCATTGAAAATACAATAATCTCTAGTTACAGTAGACTGTGTTAATGTTATGTAGTGTTGTGATAGCAGTGTAGTCATGCATGCATTTGATATGGTTTTCCTGGTGCATATTTGCCAAGCCTTGTCTTTAAGCTGTATGTCTCTCTCTGGTCTGTATACTGTAAATGTAATACAAATACACTAGGTAGCTTAATGTGTAACACAATGTAGCTGGACCGTTTATCTCCTGTATGATATAGCTGAGATATTTTCACAGGCCTTCACTAAGTGTATTTCTCTTCCATCTGTGTTGTTGTAGGATTACGCGCTCCAGTTTAGACGAGCTGAAGTGACTGCAGCTATTATGATGAAAGTAAATACATTTTTTTCTGTGTAATGAATTTTTCAACACAGCGCTTTATGGAATTGGAGTGCACTTGTAGGACAAATGCTCTTCTGGGGAACCCTGGCAAATGTTGACAAACAGGGTTTTTTGTTGCTTCGACATTACAGCACGCAAAGAATAATGTTGAATTATTAAATCATATCCTTGTTTTCCTGTCCCCACCTTTACAGACCTGAGGAAGTGTGGCCTTGCTTGATTACACAATCCAGCTCAGGGGTGCAGAGTTATCTTAGTTGTCTCTTTAATACCTTTTACTGCAGTGGGCTAAATCAGGGTCACACAGAATGTTTCTTGATAGTCTTCAACAAATCTACTTTGAAACAAAAGTATACACCTCACACACATTGTTATGGGCTTAAAAAAAAGAAGACACCTGTACCATGTCAGACATAGTTATCTATTATTACACTTTATATACGTCACAGAAGACTGAAATATAACAAAGCTGTTTGAGATAGATAGGGGGGGCTGGCACAGGGAGAAGAGCTCTACTTGGGCTGCTGCTGCTGTCCATCCTGATACCAAAACCTCCTCTTCCCTTCCGAACACCATTCAGAACACTCTCTCACTGAGCCCTGCAGTGAGAAGTTTTTTGCTGACTGCAAGAACTTGTAGTTGACCTCTCCGCCACATTTCCAAGCCAGTGGAGATGCTCTTTCAGTGTGAAGCCACGCTCAGCCAGGGAGAAAATCCACCCAGCGGGGACATGAGTGGAGGAGAGGGCTTTTAGATCAATGCTCCTCTCTGGAGACCGCCTGGCCCGCCTGCACCAGTTACAATCAGCGCATGGAGCGAAGGCAGGCAGCCACACTGATTTTATTACTGCACAGGGGAAAACAAAAACACAACAGCTCCTCTGCCAAGACGGGAAAGAAAGAGCAAAGAAAGAGGGAATGAGGGGGGATTTTTCTGTGTTAGTCTGGTGATAAATAATAGGAGTTCTTGTAGGACGAAAAGACAGCTGAATTGTGTGTTGAAATCACAGTGTCATGAAATGGTACCACTGTGGCTCTTTGGAACAGGGCGCTATTGAAATGAAGGGAATGCTGAACTAAAAACCCCTCAGCCTTTTGGCATGAACCTGGACTTTAATATCAGACCATTTCTGTTGTATATTGATTGTGACATTTTCTTTCTATGTATTCTGGACTTATTTGGTGATTTATGATGAGAGGACAGGTCACAATCAGGCTGTTAGTAAATAGCTTTATTAAACTTGGTAAATATGCAGCATTAGTCAGACAGGGCCTCTCTCCAGCGTTTCTTGGGGGGCAGGACCAGCGTGCAGGGGTCTTCTTCAGGATGGATCAACATTGGCTGGTACCACTGGTATGGACATCTTCACAACCAGGGTCAGCATGATAGGACGACTGCTGTTGTCATCACTCGGATCGGTCATATATATATGACAACGGTCTTTCTCTGCCTTCATCACTGATTTGGTAAGGTGCCAGGATTCGGTGACTGCTTGGTCCACTTCTCTGGACAAGGAAGAAAAAGAGATAAATGAAAATTTCCTTGTATTTGCTATATCCTATTTGCTATATCCTATTTGATATATATGCACATATAATTTACAGGGATGTCTGACAGGTTTGTTAGGCTGAACTAAGAACCTGTGGGGATAATATGAGATAATGATGAGAGGCTGTTATCTTTGGAACGTTTCCTTTTCATCATCAGACTGATCGTGTCGTCGTTTGATTGATGACCTATACGCAGGCACGAAGGTATAGGAGAGGTTCTGGACGCCATGGATGGGCTGGAATGGGCCCTGTGGCCTCTGGCTATCTCCAGGTCACCCTGTCCGTATCCATGCCCATCGCTGGAGGAGACGACGTGAGTCTCATGGATGATAAACTCATGTTCAAAACAGTTGACGTGTCATTTTTGAACAGAATTGCAAAAGGAGTTTTCATGATGAATATAGAAATAATGTTTGGAAGGATATAGTTCCAAATTCTTCCATTTAATTTATGACTAAATGTTATTGTAATTACCATCTCTTTTTTTCTTAAACAAATGTTTGCATTAAAATGTAAAATATCTTCACAAAAGGGCCTCCCGGGTGGCACAGTGGTTAAGGGTGCTGTACTGCAGCGCCAGCTGTGCCACCAGAGACCTGGGCTCTGTCGTAACCGGCTGCGACCGGGAGGTCCGTGGGGCAACGCACAATTGGCTTAGCATCGTCCGGGTTAGGGAGGGCTTGGCCGGTAGGGATATCCTTGTCTCATCACGCACCAGCGACTCCTGTGGTGGGCCGGGCGCAGTGCACGCTAACCAAGGTTGCCAGGTGTATGGTGTTTCCTCCGACACATTGGTGCGACTGGCTTCCACGAAATCGGGGAGAAAAAGGGGGAACATTTTTAAATGACAAATATCTTAACAAAGCCATGGTACATGCAAAACTCCTTTGGCCTTTCCTGTTATATAATTGTTCATATGTAATTTCAAATCTGGTTGTAATATACAAATGTTTAAACCAAATTATCCATCGCCAAATGTTGTTGGGAGACTTTTCTATTTATTTTCTGTTAAACATTTTTTTTAAAGCAAGCTTATGTCTTCCACTATGCTTCAAATATTAGAAATTTGCTTGTATGAATGTTAAGGTGAACATTGGAACAGTCAAGAGCATTTTCACAGCAACCATGATTCTAGGGCAGGGATGTCAAACTAATGTTGCCGCCCGTGGGCCGCATTAGATCTTTACCAATGTCCGGAGGGCCACACAATTGATTATATTTCCTTGCTGCCCAAAAAATTCTCTACATTGCTTTTTGAGTTGAGTTTTCTACTGTCTCTCTTTTTGTTTTGATGACTGTTAGCAAGCTGGACAGAGTGAAGAGATCATAGATGTAAGTCCAATTGTAACGGTTTTCTTTAGGTGAAGGAGAGTCGGACCAAAATGCAGCGTTGTGATGATTCATGTTTGTTTAATAAAGCTAAAACTATACATGAATAAACTACAAAACAATGAAACGTGAAAACCTAAACAGTCCTATCTGGTGCAAACACAGAGACAGGAACAATCACCCACAAACACACAGTGAAACCCAGGCTACCTAAATATGGTTCCCAATCAGAGACAATGACTAACACCTGCCTCTGATTGAGAACCATATCAGGCCAGACATAGAAATAGACATCCAACATAGAATGCCCTCCCAGCTCACGTCCTGACCAACACTAAAACAAGGAAAACACACACGAACGATGGTCAGAACGTGACACCAATATAATTTCTATACAATTTTGATTTGGTTTTAGTCATTTCAATGTCGATTGAGTTTGTTTTTCACCGAAAAATAATACAATTATATATTTTTTTACTCAAACCACCCGCAGCCCGGATTGAATGGGCTCCCGAGGGCCATATGTTTGACACCCCTGTTCTAGGGCATTGTGATAAACAAGGACCACTGGAACGTGATTTATTTGCATTCTAGAATGTGGGATTCCCTTAGCTTCCATTTGATTTATGGCCATGTTCACAATAACTATGATAATCAAAAGAGAAGTTAGAAAATAGATTGGGAAATAATGTTGGGAAGGATATAGTTCCAAATACTTCCATTTAATTTATGACTAAATGTTATTGTGATCATCATCTCTTTTTTTTCTTAAACAAATGTTTGCATTAAAATGTAACCTCCAACAGGAACATTACATTCATTCATGATTCCCTGGCTGCCGGTGCAGATAATCATACTGTCTGTCACCGCCTCAGAACTACCAGCATCAGGCAGTAATATGCATCTGTTTACATAGACTAAAGGAGGTGCTAGCAGAGCCATATCTGAAACTAAAGCAGATTGACAATTCACAAATAGAATATCAAATAGAGTGTACTTTGTTTTTCCAGATACGTATAATGCAACCAGGCTTTTGAATACATAAGAACAAAAACTTATCTGCATCTGTTGTGTTTAGTGAAGCATAATAAACGTTTTTGCATATACTTCGGCAAGGAGCAAACTGACCTTTTAAAATGATTTTGGGCATCATTTGCATTTTTCTTTTGTGGCCTACCTGTCAGAGAATGTCAAGGGCTCTCCTGACTGCCTCTGTCACCGTGGGGACAAGGCCATATGATTGACTCTTCCTAGACGTTCACCTTGACAACCAGAGTTGTGCTGAGTGACAGGCTTTGATTTTCCTCCCTTCCACTCGGATGGACATGGGGAAGTGGTCTCAGGCTGCATTATATCAGAATTTTGTAGCTTGTTCCTGATCCCTCTGAGTATCCAGCACCAAGGATGAGAGGGTGGGATGGAGGAAGAGAGGGTGTGGGGGGGAAGGGGGTTGGAAGTAGGCATGCGTCCCTGGCCGTTGTCACCCCCTCCCCATGGCCCAAATGCCACAAGCTGTTATTGACAGTTTTCTGTACCCTGTGCTAACAGTCTCCAGACAAATTATTCTTCCCCATTCACAAGAATGGTGCCAAGTCCAGCCAGGGGTCAGGGTGTTGAGGTTCTATGTTATGATTTGACAAGACATACCACAGTGCACAAGCGCTCAATAGGGATTATGTCATCTCTTTTTTCCACACCACATCCATATGAGTGAGTCCATATTCCTCAAGCACATGACCATTTTCTTATCACAAGCAAAGTGAGAGTTGTACATTTGATGACCTGGTTGTCCTTCCAGGGTGAATGACAGGTCAGTGACACGAACAGTGCCTGGCCTGCTGTGTGTCACAGGGACGTGGTACTGCAGCTGCGGCACAAACACACAGAGGCTACAGCTCTATATAGGCTACAGCCTCAGAAGAAACATACATCTGATCAAAGCAAATGCTAAAGGCACAGAATGTAAAAAGAGTCTACCTATTTGTAATAGTCTCTCTAATACGTTTTAAATGGTTTTACTTTCAGACACACATGTTTAGATGCATAGTTGGTGTACCAGACTCAGATGAGCCTTAGTATATCAAAGCCTCAGCTGTTGCAGCCTCTCAGGCCAGCCAGACACCCAGATAGAGCATGCTGAAATCTCTGAGAGACACAAGATGGCCGCCGATGGCCCAGGGCAGACTGACCCACACACAGTCTAACGCTCGGCCACCAAACATGCCTCCCGGCTAATTGTATGTTTTCATGGATGAACAGGTAAGATTAACAAAAAAGACAGAGAGAAAAAAACAGCACATTTGTCTAATGACATTTAAGCTATTCCCTTCCAGGTTGTGGTTTTGTTATTTTTGGGGATCTTTGGCTGGTAGCGAAGATTGACTTTTTACATATGCAACCTGTCAGGTTGGATTGGGCGCTGGATTGCGATTGGATCTAAATGACAACAAACCCTTGAGCTACTGGCCTTCTCTTTTGACAACTGTCCCCCCATCCTCCCCGCTCAACGCCCTGTCCCTGCTGGTGTCACAGAGACGGATGAGATCTCATCAGGAAACTAGTGGCCTTTTATGACATGTTTTCTCTTGAACTGAGTGACTGGCACCTCTGCTCCTGGCAATAACCTCAATAGGATTCATTCTCTCCTGTTCAGGATGGAAGTGTGTCATGATGAATTTGGGGCTTTCTCCTGCTGTACATGTTGTTGTTGTTGTTTTTTTTTTTGGGGGGGGGGGGTGACTTGTAAGGAAGATGACATAGATCTAGTGGTCTGTGTGTTAATGATGCCATGTACCATATGACAGCTGTCAGTGTGTGTTAGGCTGACTGGCCTCTCAGAGTGTGTGTTAGAGCTGGGTCTCCACAATGAGAGCTACGTGACCCACCAACATGGGGTACCTGCCATGGCCTGGAGCCTAGAGGAGGCCTTCATTGGCTCCTTGTGTACCTGTTCAAAGGGTAATTCATCTCCTTGTCCCTCACAGCCTGTCAGGTGGGATATTTGTGAACTTATCACCTGTCAATTTATAAACCAGTGTGTCAAAACTCAAATGAAGGGCAGTGGCTGAAAACTGGCAGATGTTCACGTTTCTTTCTGTCAAGAGACTGCTTGTGCATGGAGTAAACTCAGGTGAGAGAGAGGAAAGCCTTGGATACAGCTCTGACGGGGATCTCGCTCTCTGGAGGCTTTGTTCAACCACATAACAATACATTGAAAGGTCAGAACCTTAGGAATGGAGAATCTACAGGCATCAGGGCACTTGTGGCAATGCTTTTCTGAAAGACCGGGATAGCCCAACATATTAGCATGAAGACCGAGGACAACAAGCAAATGGGATTTTTTTAATTATGGTGTCAAACTTGGAATAAAATCTGTTCTCCCTTTCTTGTACTTGTCCCGCTGGCCTTAGTGGAAATGTCACATGGTGGAAAGTGACAGGTTCTTTAGGAGATGTGTTGAGCAAGCAGAGACAGACAAAGGAACATTTTTTAAACATTTTTTTTTAAGACATGGTTTCCTCCATAAAATGTTAAGTTCAGCACATCAATCCATATTCTTTTTTTTATCCATATTTAGTTTCACTTCTCAGTTCTTCTATTCATTACTTTGAAAACCATGCTAATTTAAAAAAAATAATAATCACAGAGCCAGGGGCATAGGAGCGACTGACATTGTGTTGATACAGAGGTCTGCAGGCATGCCACCGGATAAAAAAATACAACAATTCTCATGATTTGAGAAAGGGATACAGACACATCTTAACTTAGGCTTGTAAATTTGCCCATTTCTAAGTCTTAGGGCCTTGGCCAGTCACACTGTACTGAATATTAGTGTGACTGTTAATGTGGATATATGCAATAAAACAACATTGCTGTAGCTACTGTATGATTTATTTAACGCATTAAAAATAAAGTAGTATCACATTTACATTTACATTAATATTCAGACACTTTACTCAGTACTTTGTTGAAGCACCTTTTCCAGCGATTACAGCCTTGAGTCTTCTTGGGTATGAAGCTGCAAGCTTGGCACACCAGTATTCGAGGAGTTTCTCCAATTCTTCTCTGCAGATCCTCTCAAGCTCTGTCAGGTTGGATGGGGAGCGTCGCTGCACAGCTGTTTTTTCAGGTCTCTCCAGAGATGTTAGATAGTTTTCAAGTCCGGGCTCTGGCTGGGCCACTAAAGGGCATTCAGAGACTTGTCCCGAAGACACTCCTGTGTTGTCTTGGCTGTGTGCTTAGGGTGAACCTTCGCCCCAGAAGGTGAACCTTCGCCCCAGTTTGCGGTCTTGAACGCTAGATAGATAGACTTATTCAAAAATGTATAAAAAACAATCAAACCCAACAAAATGTGGAAAAGGTCAAGGGGTGTGAATATGTTCTGAATGCATTGTAATTTAAGCTGCTGTCATTTAATCAGAAATCATATGATAATTCAGATTATTCACACTATGACATCTCATCAGTCTATGAACTCTGGGCTTGGAGAGGCAGTTCTGACTATTTTACCTGTTGGTTTGTGGCCTCTCTCGCTCCCAGCCTGTCGGTCTGTTCACGGCTGTCCCTTTCCTACCACGATCATGACAGCACCGAAGTCTTAACACATGGAACACAACTGCATGATTCATAATCACTGTGATGAAGTTAGACATCTAATCTAATTTGCTAGTTTGCCAGGGGTGGTGTGTGGGCAGTTGCAAAGAACCGTATAGTTCTTGCCCTCTTGTTGACTGATGGCACACCCATTGCTAACCCTATGATGAAGACTAAGACGGTGACTAAGTATTCTTGGCTTCAACCCACAAAAGCTTATTTTACTCTATTGTTTGTAAACAATGTAATTGTAAACAAACACTGTGTAGCCTCAAACCATGGTTAACCCTCCTGTTGTGTTAGTTTCATGTTAATTCATTCTGTGTTCCCGGTCCAAATTGACCGGCCCATTAGAGCTGATTATGAATCCATAATAATACATATATTATCACCTAATGTTGTGTTAGATCTTTTTATCAACTTAATTTCTTGTGAACATTACAAGTTTTGAACTTCTTTTTGCTATTTATGGCCTATAGGCCTCATTAACCTTAGCTCATGCAACTTGATTTTGAGTATACCAGAGCTGCGAGAACAGCATTTTCACTGTCATTTTCCTGTCCTCTCTCCTCCTCACCAGTGTCATGATCAAAGATATGACAAAAGCCTCCCTTACAGTATATCGTTTGGTCATTGTGCTGCCATAGAATGAATTGTGAGCAAGGCCTCATAAAAACTTTATATACCAGAGCTGGGAGAAGAATTCTATATATTATTGAAACAATGTTGGGATTTTTTGTGAGAAAGCCAACAGGTGTGGTTCCCGTGGGGGAAAGATTCTATTGGGGAAGGGTTCCCGTGGGGGTTGTCATGGAAGCCAAGAAGGTGATTGAGGTGTGTGTGTGCTCAAACACACATACAGTGCCTTGCGAAAGTATTCGGCCCCCTTGAACTTTGCGACCTTTTGCCACATTTCAGGCTTCAAACATAAAGATATAAAACTGTATTTTTTGTGAAGAATCAACAACAAGTGGGACACAATCATGAAGTGGAACGACATTTATTGGATATTTCAAACTTTTTTAACAAATCAAAAACAGAAAAATTGGGTGTGCAAAATTATTCAGCCCCTTTACTTTCAGTGCAGCAAACTCTCTCCAGAAGTTCAGTGAGGATCTCTGAATGATCCAATGTTGACCTAAATGACTAATGATGATAAATACAATCCACCTGTGTGTAATCAAGTCTCCGTATAAATGCACCTGCACTGTGATAGTCTCAGAGGTCCGTTAAAAGCGCAGAGAGCATCATGAAGAACAAGGAACACACCAGGCAGGTCCGAGATACTGTTGTGAAGAAGTTTAAAGCCGGATTTGGATACAAAAAGATTTCCCAAGCTTTAAACATCCCAAGGAGCACTGTGCAAGCGATAATATTGAAATGGAAGGAGTATCAGACCACTGCAAATCTACCAAGACCTGGCCGTCCCTCTAAACTTTCAGCTCATACAAGGAGAAGACTGATCAGAGATGCAGCCAAGAGGCCCATGATCACTCTGGATGAACTGCAGAGATCTACAGCTGAGGTGGGAGACTCTGTCCATAGGATAACAATCAGACGTATATTGCACAAATCTGGCCTTTATGGAAGAGTGGCAAGAAGCAAGCCATTTCTTAAAGATATCCATAAAATGTGTCGTTTAAAGTTTGCCACAAGCCACCTGGGAGACACACCAAACATGTGGAAGAAGGTGCTCTGGTCAGATGAAACCAAAATTGAACTTTTTGGCAACAATGTTTGGCGTAAAAGCAACACAGCTCATCACCCTGAACACACCATGCCCACTGTCAAACATGGTGGTGGCAGCATCATGGTTTGGGCCTGCTTTTCTTCAGCAGGGACAGGGAAGATGGTTAAAATTGATGGGAAGATGGATGTAGCCAAATACAGGACTATTCTGGACCAAAAGACCTGAGACTGGGACGGAGATTTGTCTTCCAACAAGACAATGATCCAAAACATAAAGCAAAATCCACAATGGAATGGTTAAAAAATAAACATATCCAGGTGTTAGAATGGCCAAGTCAAAGTCCAGACCTGAATCCAATCGAGAATCTGTGGAAAGAACTGAAAACTGCTGTTCACAAATGCTCTCCATCCAACCTCACTGAGCTCGAGCTGTTTTGCAAGAAAAAATGTGCAAAACTGATAGAGACATACCCCAAGCGACTTACAGCTGTAATCGCAGCAAAAGGTGGCGCTACAAAGTATTAACTTAAGGGGGCTGAATAATTTTGCACGCCCAATTTTTCAGTTTTTGATTTGTTAAAAAAGTTTGAAATATCCAATAAATGTCGTTCCACTTCATGATTGTGTCCCACTTGTTGTTGATTCTTCACAAAAAAAAACAGTTTTATATATTTATGTTTGAAGCCTGAAATGTGGCAAAAGGTTGCAAAGTTCAAGGGGGCCGAATACTTTCGCAAGGCACTGTATATGTCACACCCTGATCTGTTTCACTTGTGATCGTCTCCACCCCCTCCAGGTCTCACTTATTTTCCCTGGTGAATTTATCCCTGTGTTTCCTGTCTCTCTGTGCCAGTTCGTCTTGTATGTTCAAGTCAACCAGCGTGTTTTTCCTGTTCTCCTGATTTTTCTATTCTCTTTTTCTAGTCCTCCTGGTTTTGACCCTTGCCTGTTTCTGGACTCTGTACCCACCTGCCTGACCACTCTGTCTGCCTTGACTTCAAGCCTGCCTGCCACTCTGTACCTCCTGGACTCTGAACTGGTTTTGACCTTTGGCCTGTCTATGACCATTCTCTTGCTACCCTTTTGGATTATAATAAATATCAAAGACTCAAACCATCTGCATCTGGGTCTCGCCTTGTGCCCTTATAGCATGTGGGGGTCTAGGAGAGGAAGTGTGTCCATCTGATGAATGGGCATGTGCCTAAACTCAATTTGATACACTAATTGTAGTCTCACCCATTCCTTTCTAATGACAGGTCATTTTTGACCAGGAACACCACAGGTGTACAAAAGTTAAATAAAACACCCAAAATGTAATGAAAATCATGAAAATGTATTTTGTGCGTTCAGATGCCCTGTATGGACAAAGTCTTAGAACCTTATGACAATCAGATTAAATTAATTGCATTTTTCAGAGAGAACTTGTAAAAGGGTGCAATTCGACCGGAACACAACAGGAGGGTTAAAACTATACTTTTGATCTCATAGATGGTCAGTCCTTGTATGCATAGCTCTGTCTATGAATTTTAGAGTAGTTACATTTCTGAAGCCCCATCCCACGTGGTTTACCAAATCAGTTTACCAAGCATGCTTTGCTGTTTGAACTGCAGATTGCCTCAACTTACTTGGTTGTGGCCAACAACAATTACTTTACCTGGTGCAGGGAGTAATGATGGTGCTGCACAGTCCTTTTCCTCTCACTCACACAGTGTCATGTCGAGGAAAGCAACAATGAAGCATGCATGAGAGCACCAGCTGTTCCGAACGACTGCGTGATTGCGCTCTCTGTAGCCAATGTGAGCAAGATCTTTAAACAGGTCAACATTCACAAAGCCGCTGGGCCAGACCGATTACCAGGACGCGTACTCAAAACATACGCGGACCAACTAGAAAGTGTCTTCACTAACATTTACAACCTTTCCCTGATGATTCTAATACCTACATGTTTCAAACAATCCACCATAGTTTCTGTGTCCAAGAAAGTGAAGGTAACTTGCCTAAATGATTACCGCCCCGTAGCACTCACATCGGTCACCATGAAGTACTTTGGAAAGCTGGTCATGGCTCACGTCAACAGTATCATGCCAGAAACTCTAGACCCACTCCAATTAGCATACCGCCCCAACAGATTATGCAATCTCTATTGCACTCCACACTGCCCCTTCCCACCTGGACAAAAGGAACACCTGTGAGAGAATGCTGTTCATTGACTACAGCTCAGCTTTCAACACCATAGTGCCCACAAAGCTCATCACTAAGCTAAGGACCCTGGGACTAAACACCTCCTTCTGCAACTGGATCCTGGACTTCCTGACGGGCCACCCCCAGGTGGTAAGAGGAGGCAACAACACATCTGCCACACTGATCCTCAACACTGGGGCCCCTCAGTGGTGCGTGCTAAGTTCCCTCCTGTATTCCTTGTTCACCCACAACTGTGTGGCCAAGCACTACTGCAACACCATTATTAAGTTTGCTGATGACACAACAGTGTTAGGCCTGATCACCGACAATGATGAGACAGCCTATAGGGAGGAGGTCAGAGACCTGACAGTGTGGTGCCAGGACAACAACCTATCCCTCAATGTGAGCAAGACTAAGGAGCTGATCGTGGACTTTAGGAAAAGGAGGGCCGAACAGGCCCCCATTAACATCGACGGGGCTGAAGTGGAGCAAGTCAAGCGTTTCAAGTTCCTTGGTGTCCAAATCACCAACGAACTATCATTGTCCAAACACACCAAGACAGTTGTGAAGAGGGCACGGCCAAACCTTTACCCCTCAGGAGAATGAAAAGATTTACAATGTTAATAATAAAATGTTATTTGACTGTGTGGGGGGGCTAATTCTACTTTCTTCTAACATTGGGGGAGGGGATATGTCCCCCCCCAGCTCCTACACCCTTACACAGAACAAACATACACACCAAAACAGAGGGGCACAGCAGGCAGATGTCCATTTCCTCTCAAACAAACTCCATTTTCTATGTGCTCTCACCACACCACAGCTGCATAGTGGTTCCACCATTCCTCCGGACTGCAGCACTCTCTGTGTGTGGCCGCCTAATTGAATATTGTATGTGTATGTAAATATTGATCACATCCCTTGTGTATGATCATATATTTTGATACATTGAATGTTAACATTGTGAACCTATGTTACAAAAAATGTACCTCCTGTTTCCGGAAGTCACCGAGTACTACACACACACAAAAAAATAAATGTCCACCCACTGTCAACTGCATTTATTTTCAGCAAGCTTAACATGTGTAAATTTGTGTGAACATAACAAGATTCAACAACTGACAAACTGAACAAGGTCCACAGACATGTGACTAACAGAAATTGAATAATGTGTCCCTGAACAAAGGGGATTGCCTGCAATGACAAGCTCAGTCCGATGATGCTGTGACACACTGCCCCAGACCATGACGGGCCCTCCACCTCCAAATTGATCCCGCTCCAGACTACAGGTCTCAGTGTAATGCTCATTCCTTCGACGATAAAAACGTCGAGGCGACGTTGTTGCCGGTGATGTCTGGTGAGGACCTGCCTTCCACCTGCCTACAAGCCCTCAGTCCAGCCTCTCTCAGCCTAATGTGGACAGTCTGAGCACTGATGATTGAGGCATTGTGCGTTCCTGGTGTAACTCGGGCAGTTGTTGTTGCCATCCTGTACCTGTCCCGCAGGTGTGATGTTCGGATGTACCAATCCTGTGCAGGTGTTGTTACACGTGGTCTGCCACTGTGAGGACGATCAGCTGTCCGTCCTGTCTACCTGTAGCGCTGTCTTGAGCGTCTCACAGTACAGACATGGCAATTAATTGCCCTGGCCACATCTGCAGTCCTCATGCCTCCTTGCAATATTCCCAAGGCACATTCACACAGATGAGCAGGGACCCTGGGCATCGTTCTTTTGGGGTTTTTCAGTCAGTAGAAAGGCCTCTTTAGTGTCCTAAGTTTTCATAACTGTGACCTTAATTGCCTACCATCGGTAAGCTGTTAGTGACTTAACGACCATTCCACAGGTGCATGTTCACTAATTGTTTGTGGTTCATTGAACAAGCATGGGAAACAGTGTTTAAACCCTTTACAATGAAGATCTGTGAAGTTATTTGGATTTTTATGAATTCTCTTTGAAAGACATGGTCCTGAAAAAGGGACATTTCTTTTTTTGCTGAATTTACATGACCTTCCACCCCCACCTGATGAAGACCTAAGGGTTGAAACATTGTTAGAAATAAATATTACCTGGGAGCATGAGCAGCAATGTGCAGCGTTTTTTTGCCTACAATTCCAGCTCCTGTGGAAAGTTCCTGGATGTGCGTATGTTCTTCAGCTTTTGGCTGAACACAAAGAATGGGACTTAAATACACACATCAGAAATCACATCAACATCAATTAGCCAATGGTAGTGTTGTAAAGTACTTAAGTAAAAAAAAGTTTGCGGTACTACTTAGCTTTTTTGGGGTTACTTTACTATTTATATTTTAGACAACTTTTACTTCGCTACATTCTTAAAGAAAATGTTGTACTTTTTACTCCCAAAAGGTATGTTACAGATTTACATGCTTAGCAGGACAATTTGGTTTAATTCACACACACACACACACACACACACACACACGCTTTGTTTGTAAATTGTCTGAGTGTTGCAGCGTGCCCCTGGCTATCCCTAAATAAATATAAAACAAGATGATGCTGTCTGGTTTGCTCAATATAAGGAATTAGAAATTATTTATACTTTTGATACATAAGTATATTTAAAACCAAAGACTTTCTCAAGTAGTATTTTACTGGGTGACTTTGACTTGAGTAATTTTCTATTAAGGTGTCTTTACTTTTACTCAAGTATGACAATTGTTTACTTTTTCCACCACTGGCCAACTAGTCAGACCTGTAAGACTCTCACCCACTTTTCCAGAGTGTGTCCTCATGTTATATTATTATATCAAGTCACTAGTAGAGGGAGATTAAGAACCTCACACTGTTTAGGTTACTTGGAGTAGCTACTCGGGCGCAGAGAAACAGGAAGATGGCGGATGGTGCGAGGCAGAAAGGGCGTGAGGTTCAAACCCAAACAAACATCTGTGAAATACAAGCAGAGTACTTTCTCCTTTGAGTCAATTAAAGGAGATAATTGCATGTTATGCTCATGAAAATCCTGAGCATCGACGGATCAGAAATTGAACCTGACAGAAGTGAAGAACCTCATCAACAGGGAGGTGAAGACTTCCGAGCCTCAACCCAATGATCAGGAAAATGCCAGAGATGATTCTGGCACAGTGGGTGTACCATTTGTGGAGAAAGTGGATCAGTATCTTTTGGTTGATCCATTTGTGGTACCAGGCTCAGTAAAGAAGGAGTTGGGTTTTGTGAATTCGTACAAGTATCCAAAAATGGACCTGTGTTGATTTATTTTATGTGTTTGCTGCCCAGAGGGAGAGGGCTTTACGCGTTTCGCGACAAGATGTGTCCTGCTTTGCTCTCCAAAGCAGAGTGCCACTGAGTGTTGAGGTGGCTCAACTGAAATTGAGCATCCCCGGTGTCTGATGCACGCAGTTTGGTTCGACGCAGACCCGGTGGTGAGGGCGAGACTGAGACCCGGTCTGTCCTTCGGAGTGTTTCTCTGATAAAGTCATGCTAGGGTATATAAGTTATCCAGTGAGAGCTTTTGTTCCGAACCCACTACAGTGTTTCAGGTGCCAAGTTTATGGTCATGTTGCAGCAGTATGTAGGAGGGAGATTCCGAGGTGTGAGAAGTGTGCAGGAGGGCATGTGAAACCAAGGAGTGTGTAGTTTTTGGTGAATTAAAAAAAATTGTGATGGTGGCCATGTTGCTGGAGATGAGAAATGTCCTGTACAAGTGAGACATGTTTGCAAGGTGAGAGAGAGCATTGCAGAAAGTCCATAAGTTGAGGCAGTGAGGATGGTGGGCAAAGAGGGAGGGAGCCTGAAAAGATCCCTGTAGTAGGCCAGTACAGAATCTACCGAACAGTTTGCGCTTAATTGGCTGAGAAAAGTAACAGATAGCATCACAGCCAGGTCAAACATCTGTGTGCACCATTGGCTGGTCTGACTATCCAGTGTCTACAGCAACACTTCAGGTCAGGCTGTTGCACTGGCAGAATTTGACTCACATTGAAGTTGTTTACTTTTTCCATCAATTAATGACTGTTTGAAATAAAAACATTCTTTATTCTGTTAGTGTACGTGTGATTAGGAAGCAATTTATATTGTAAATAATTGACCACTTCTTAATTCAGCCAAGTAGATCTTTCTGTTCTAAACAGTCATGCAATAATTAGAAGGATTAGTTGCATGGCTTGTTGCTATGTAGGCCTAGTATTTATCCTTTGTTGGAGTTATCTAAGGGGACTGAAATTCCTTAGGTGCTGATGTGTTAGTTCCCCGGTGATGAGTGAGAGAGACTGACAGTGGACACATGTACACCCTTTGGTCCAGACAAGGTGGTTAAATAGAACTGGTCAATAAAATAAATGCATTTCAAGTGTCTAACCTATGTCTCATCTAAGCTGTGTTCTGTACTAAGCTGAACTACTAAAATACTTCTAGTCAACTCTGATTCCACGGTCTATTATTTGGGCAAACCAGCACCCCAGAGTGAACAAGCATCTAGTCAATTACATTCCCCTTAGTTCCCACCAACAGACTGGTAGGGAATTGACCTATACTTTGTCACACTTTTAAATAAGCCTTCACATTTACAAAATGGATGAATCAGACGGTACAAAACAATGCATTCACAGTGACTGTCTTTAGTGTAATTTGCATGGCATAGAATTGACACATTGAAAACCGTCACCATTCAATAAGTAAAGACAACTAAAGACAACCGTTTCCCATCCAGTTATGAATCTAGAAGTGTTAGTGGGCCACGCCTAGAAACACCACTATTTCCAACTGGCACCAATGTTTTTATAAATACAAAGTGTGTCTCTGCACAGAGAAAGGACAAGGCTCAATAACAATGTGAATTTTATGTCAACCAAATTGGTCAAATTATTCCAGACACTGGTGGAAACCACATTATCCAAATAATTCTGGTATTTTAGTAAACAAACTCCCCCTCAGGAAGAACATTTTCTATTGAGAACTCAACTATCGTTGAATAGCAGCACATGAGCAAAAGTATGGACACCTGCACGTCAAACATCTTATTCTAAAATCATTAATATGGAGTTGGTCCACCCTTTGCTGCTATAACAGCCTCCACTCTTCTGGGAAGGCCTTCCATTAGATGATGGAACATTGCTACAGGGACCTGCTGCAGGGACCTGCTTCCATTCAGCCACAAGAGCATTAGGGAGGTCGGGCACGGATGTTGGGGAATTCATCCCAAAGGTGTTCGATGGGGTTGAGGTTAGGGATCTGTACAGGCCAGTAAAGTTCTTCCACACCGATCTCAACAAGCCACTTCTGTATGGACCTCGCTTTGTGTATTGGGGCATTGTTGTGCTGAAACAGGAAGTGGCCTTCCCCAAATTGTTGACACAAAGGAAGCACAGAATGTCATTGTATGCTGTAGAGTTAAGATTTCCCTTCACTAGAACTAAGAGCCCTGGCCTGAACCACGAAAAACACCATGCAACTCAATATTACGGAAGTGTTCCTGATGTTTGGTATATTATTATAACTACTCAGAGTCATCAAGGACCCATTGTAAAATGAGAGGCCCGTCTTCGTAATGGTGTCCCAGCACACGAGCAATATAATAACTAGCGCCGCCCACTGGGACATTGCTTACGGCGGAGTGCACTTTGCAATAATCCCACATTCACGTCATATTGGAAATGTGGAGTTAAAATTAGCCCAAATGAAGCACAAAAGCCAGTTTTAGCATGGGCTGCGCCATTGTCAACTTTCACCATTTTGAAGTAATGAACTGGGTGGGACTTCCTATGGGTTAAGGAAGGATCACAATTCCATCCAGGTCAATACAATGCATCCTCTAACCATCTCTATGGGATCCGAGTCTTCCGCCTAGGTTAGCAATTCAGAAATGTCAACGTTTCCAATATGACAGGTGCTCATAATCTCTAGATCCGTCATGAGAATTCGCCACAGCCGTTATCTTGTGTCGAACTCAGAGTTGATAATGACAGATTTCGTTTTTAAAAAGTAAACTTGAAGGTCAAAAAGGGAAGCGTGACAAAATGCCAACCTGGTTGGTATGCCAACTGATTAGAGGCTACTAAAGCCAACAATTTACCGCTACAGAGGGAAAAAAATCTGTGAGTCACACAGCTATTTATTGCTGACCAGCAGATGTCACTAATGTACATTGTGAACAGAAAGCACAGAGTAAGGAACCATTTTTCAGCACAATTTGTTAAAAGCACCAAAGCATTCAGAAACCCTCGGTTTCCCTTCACTTGGTGTCAATTTTCCCTCAAACATATGCTCCATTTGCACTTAACACACCACCGCTGCACAAAGGTCCCACCATGCCTCTGGACTGCATCACTTCCTGTGGGCAACCACCTAGAACACAACAAGAACAGGGTTTAAATACACACATCAGAAAACACATGCTACATCAACTAGCCAATGGGAGCTCTTCTTGCGTTAATGAGGCCACTAGTCACACCTGTGACAGAGACGTACAGACAGAACGTTTCCTAAATGTTTCAAACATGGTTACATGTAACATTCTCCAACTGGTTTGACATTTTGAATGTTCACAAATTGTTACAAGACCGCTAAGAAACAACGTTCTTCTGTGGGAATTTCAGTACTTCAGCATTACGTTTCCTACAGGTTTCCTCAGGATTCAATTGAAAGTAATGTGCTCAAATTGTTCTGAAAACTTTCCATAAAATCCACAAGAAAACCTAAGTAACGTTCTATTGATTTAGAACCACGGAGAGTTACTGCAAGTCGCAAAGAAAAAAAGGAGCTGCCTCCACTATTCCAGCACCATTTCAACTTCAACATTTCAATATCATCAAGTCACCTATGCTTAGTCTAATACAGTGACAACTAAAAGATACCAAAAACAATTAGTCCAGTCAATGTAAGATAGATATGATGTGTCTGTTCTGTGTGTGCATGTAAGTAGAAAAAACATGTGAACTCACAATGCCATCCTCCTCTCTTTCATGTTGAAGAAATGGTGGTGGCGGCATGGCTCTCTTTCATCACCCCACATCTTTCCATTGCCTCAGTTCTTATGCTGAGATGGGAGAACCTTCCAGAAGGACAACCATCTCTGCAGCACTCCAACAATCAGGCCTTTATGGTAGAGTGGCCAGAGGGAAGCCACTCCTCAGTAAAAGGCACATGACAGCCTGCTTGGACAAAATGCCCAGCAAAGCTGCTCATCTTCTGTGACGCAGTCGCTGGGGATGAACCTTCCTCTACAGTTTGCTAGGTGGTCTGTTGCCTCTCTGAACACTCTGGTCCTCTTGTCATCCAGCCTCAGGTAGCAACGGATATCCTCATATCTTCCTACCGACATGGTGGCCTTATACATTGGATTCTGCAGTGGATCCAAAAATTGCTCCCGTGTGGAGACATCCCAGCTTTTCTCCATGCCCCCAAAAAGTGTTAAACCAATAAAGGAGTGTTAAACCAGTATCTTATATCGGTTAAAAGCTTACATTCTTGATAATCTAACTGTATTGTCCGATTTACAATAGGCTTTACAGCGAAAGCATACCATGCGATTGTTTGAGTACGGCACCCCACATCAACATATTTTTCAACCAGCACAGGCTTCATAAAATCACAAATAACAATTAAATAATCACTTACTTTTTGAAAATCTTCCTCTGTTTGCAATCCCAATGGTCCCATCTATATATATGGTTGTATAGATTGTATATATGGTTGTAGATTGTATATATATAGGTTGTATATATGGTTGTTTTGTTAAATAAAATCCTTCTTTATATCTCAAAAAGTCTGTTTAGTTTCAGTATTCCACTCGTTCAACATGCAGACAAAGGAATCCAAAAAGCTACGGCTAAACTTTGATAAAACAAGTTAAACTACGTTTCTAATCAATCCTCTAGTACCCTAAAATGTAAATAAACTATAATATGTCATACGGAAAGAAGTATGTTCAATAGAAAAGTAAGATTAGCAAGTGCGCGTCCTCTTCCTCGCGCACCCTCAGACTGATTTCCAACTGTGACTCTTTGTACCAAAACTCAAAATTCTTCCTTGTTTTGGAAGAAACAAGCCTGAAACCTTGAACAAAGACTGTTGACATCTAGTGGAAGCCATAGGAATTGCAATCTGGGAGCTGGAATTACATAGGACCCATAGCTTTCCATTGAAAGAGCGTGGGATCTCAAAGAAGGATATCTTTGGATTTTTGGCTACCATATCAATTGTGTTATAGTCTCATACATTATTTGAACATTTCTACAAACTTCAAAGTATTTTCTATCCAATGATACCAATTATATGCATATCCTGGCTTCTGAGCCTGAGTAACAGACAGTTTACTTTGGGCATGTCAGTCTGGCGGAAATTCTGAAAAAAGGACCCTAGCCTGAAGAATAAAAGGAGTGTGCCAAACTGACACTGCAACAAGTCCGTTTAGATTTGGTCAGAGATGGAAAGCTCTCTGACATGTCGCTTAACCTCTAGCGTCGAGCAATCCCGTATCCGGGAGCGTAATCATAGCCTCAAGCTCATTACCATAACGC
The DNA here is from genome assembly GCF_045791955.1 of Oncorhynchus clarkii lewisi. Taxonomy (NCBI): domain Eukaryota; kingdom Metazoa; phylum Chordata; class Actinopteri; order Salmoniformes; family Salmonidae; genus Oncorhynchus; species Oncorhynchus clarkii. Next base: position 39,894,807 of record NC_092156.1, read on the forward strand.
AACGTTTCCTATTCATGAAAATCGCAAATGAAATGAAATAAATATATTGAAACACAAGCTTAGCCTTTTGTTAACAACACTGTCATCTCAGATTTTCAAAATATGCTTTAACCTGTTGGATCTCTAGGGGCGCTATTTCATTTTTGGATAAAAAACGTTCCCGTTTTAAGCGCGATATTTTGTCACGAAAAGATGCTCGACTATGCATATTCTTGACAGTTTTTGAAAGAAAACACTCTGAAGTTTCAGAATCTGCAAAGATATTGTCTGTAAGTGCCCCAGAACTCATTCTACAGGCGAAACCAAGATGATGCGTCAAGCAGGAAATGAGCAGAATCTCTGAAGCTCTGTTTTCCATTGTCTCCTTATATGGCTGTGATTGCGCAAGGAATGAGCCTACACTTTCTGTCGTTTCCCCAAGGTGTTTACAGCATTGTGACGTATTTGTAGGCATATCATTGGAAGATTGACCATAAGAGACTACATTTTCCAAGTGTCCGCCTGGTGTCCTGCGTGGAATTCGGTGCGCAAACGCCAGCTGCTTGTACTTTTCCATTTGATTGAGGGGAGAAACCATGCTTCCACGAACGATATATCATTGAAGAGATATGTGAAAAACACCTTGAGGATTGATTCTAAACAACGTTTGCCATGTTTTCAGTCGATATTATGGAGTTAATTTGGAAAAAAGTTCGCGTTTTGAGGACTGAATTTTCGTTTTTTTTTTGGTAGCCAAATGTGATGTACAAAACGGAGCTATTTCTAATACACAAAAAATCTTTTTTGGAAAAACTGAGCATCTGCTATCTAACTGAGAGTCTCCTCATTGAAAACATCCGAAGTTCTTCAAAGGTAAATGATTTTATTTGAAGGCTTTTATGTTTTTGTTGAAATCTTGCGTGCTGGATGCTAACGCTAATGCTAACGCTAAATGCTACGCTAGCTAGCCACTTTTACACAAATTATTGTTTTCCTATGGTTGAGAAGCATATTTTGAAAATCTGAGATGACAGTGTTGTTTACAAAAGGCTAAGCTTGAGAGATGGCATATTTATTTCATTTCATTTGCGATTTTCATGAATAGTTAACGTTGCGTTATGGTAATGAGCTTAGGTCTGTAAATAGAATCCCGGATCCGGGTTTGGTCGACGCAACAGGTTAACCAAAGCTACACAAGCATTTGTGTAAGAGTATTGATAGCCTAGCATAGCATTAAGCCTAGCATTCAGCAGGCAACATTTTCACAAAAACAAGAAAAGCATTCAAATAAAATAATTTACCTTTGAAGAACTTCGGATGTTTTCAATGACGAGACTCTCAGTTAGATAGCAAATGTTCATTTTTTCCAAAAATATTATTTGTGTAAGAGAAATAGCTCTGTTTTGTTCATCACGTTTGGCTAAGAAAAAAAAAACGAAAATGCAGTCAACGCCAAACTTTTTTCCAAATTATATAATATCGACAGAAACATGGCAAACGTTGTTTAGAATCAATCCTCAAGGTGTTTTTCACAATTCTATTCGATGAAAAATCATTCCTGGCAGTCGGTTTCTCATCAAAGGCAAACGGAAAAATACTGCAGCTGGAGATTACGCAATAGTTGCGACGTAGGACACCAAGCGACCACCTGGTAGATGTAGTCTCTTATGGTCAATCTTCCAATGATGTGCCTACAAATACGTCACAATGCTGTAGACACCTTGGGGAAAACGTGGAAAACGTAAGCTGACTCCTAGCTCCTCCACAGCCATATAAGGAGTCATTGGAATGAGGCGGTTTCAAAAAATGCAGCACTTCCTGATTGGATTTTTATCTGTGTTTTGCCTGTAACATCAGTTCTGTGGCACTCACAGACAATATCTTTGCAGTTTTGGAAACTTCAGAGTGTTTTCTTTCCAAAGCTGTCAATCTTTTCGTGACAAAATATCTTGTTTAAAACGGGAACGTTTTTCATCCTAAAATTAAAAGAGCGCCCCCTATATCGAAGAAGTTAATGACAGTTACGGTGATTTTTCCGGAGGTCGTGCTCAGTTTTCCTTCGACGTAGCTGGTAACTTGAGGCTCCTGACGAAATTCTGATATTCTTTTTCACTGTTTGAAAGGGTAGAAGATTCCAGGAATTGTCCTGACACCGACCGTGCGTTGATGTTGCAATGTGTGCTAACTGGGAAAGCACAGGAGGCCTTCTCGGCTCTTAACGTTGCTGACAGCCAAAACTATGGCAAAGTTAAAGCTGCTGTGTTGCACGCCTGTGAGTTAGTTCCTGAAGCGTATCGCCAAGCTAACAAACAGACTTGTTGAGTTCGCACGGGATTTGCACACCCAGTTTAACTGATGGTGCACTTTGTTGGATATTACAATCTACGAGCAGTTGTGCAGTTTAGTTGTGCTGGAGCTGTTCAAAGAATCTGTCTCTGACCGCCTTGCCACATACATAAATGAGCACAAGGTGCAGACCGCCTCGGAGGCTGCCGTGTTGGCTGATGAATATGAGCTGACGCTTTAAGGTCACTTTGGGGAACCTTGTCTTCGCAGTGATGGTTGCAGGGAAAATGTTAACATCTTCTCAGTGTAAGATGAAGTGACCTTTTGACTGGTGAGCTGAGCACTGCCAGTTCAGTCCTGGTGACCAAGTCCTCGCTCTGTTACCAATTGTTGGTTCTCATTTTCAGGCTAAATGTAGTGGGCCATATATAGTAGTACGTCAGGTTTCGGAGTTGAACTATGTGGTTGCAACTCCTCAAAGGAAAAAGGCTACACAGCTCTGTCATGTGAACTTGTTGAAGTTTTACTATGCATGTCCTTCCATCCCATCCTCTATTGCCTCAGACTTGCCTGAACCTGCAAGGGACACTTAACCTGTTCTTGGGTTCTTCTGTTTAACCCACGGTGGAAGCGTGTTGTGTGATGGTGTCCTGTTTAATACTGTGTTGTCTGTTCTCCGACAATTTGGTCACCTCTCTTGGTCTCTCTCTTCCTCTCTTTTTCTTAATTTGCATCCAGGCGCCATGGTTGCTGAAGGTGGAGGTGTGGGTTGAGTTAAGTGGTGGACCTGGGTGGTTGGATGTCCAGGGAGTGCAAGTACATTTGTATTGTTTATTGCTTGTGTTTATTAAAACATTAAAACATACCCTGTTGCTGACAGGTGTATAAAATCAAGCACACAGCCATGCAATCTCCATAGACAAAGATTGGCAGTAGGAAGGCCCGGACTGAAGAGCTCAATTACTTTCAACGTGGCACCGTTGTAGCATGCCACCTTTCCAACAAGTCTGTTTGTCAAATTTCTGCCTTGCTAGAGCTGCCCCGGTCAACTGGAAGTGCCGTTATTGTTAAGTGGAAACATCTATGAGCAACAACGGCTCAGCTGAGAGGTGGTAGGCCACACAAGCTCACAGAATGGGACCACAGCGAAGTGGTAGGCCACACAACCTCACAGAACGGGACCACTGAGTGCTGATGCACGTAGTGCGTAAAAATCATCTGTCCTCTGTTGCAACACTCACTACCAAGTTCCAAACTGCCTCTGGAAGTAACTTCAGCACAAGAACTGTTTATCAGGAGCTTCATGAAATGGTTTCCATGGCCGAGCAGCCGCACACAAGCCTAAGATCACCATGCGCAATGCCAAGCGTCAGCTGGATTGGTGTAAAGCTCGCTGACATTGGACTCTGGAACAGTGGAAACACATTCTCTGGAGTGATGAATCACGCTTCACCATCTGGAAGTCTGACGGACTAATCTAGGTTTGGCGGATGCCAGGAAAACGCTACATACCGGAATGCATAGTGCCAACTGTAAAGTTTGGTGGAGGAGGAAAAATGGTCTGGGGCTGTTTTTCATAGTTCAGGCTAGGCCCCTTAGTTCCAGTGAGGGGAAATCTTAATGCTACAGCATACAATGACATTCCAGAAAATTCTGTGCTTCTAATTTTGTAGCAAGAAGGCCTTTTCCTGTTTCAGCATGACAATGCACAAAGCGAGGTCCACACAGAAATGGTTTGTCGAGATCGGTGTGGAAGAGCTCGGTGTTGACTTGCCTGCACAGAGTCCTGACTTCAACCCCATCGAACACCTTTGGGATGAATTGGAACGCCGACTTCGAACTACGCCTAATCGCCCAACACCAGTCACAACCTCACTAATGCTCTTGTGGCTGAATGGAAGCAAGTCCCCGCAGCAATGTTCCAACATCTTGAGGAAAGCCTTCCCAGAAGAGTGGAGGCTGTTATAGCAGCAAAGGGGGGACCAACTCCATATGAATGTCCATCATTTTGGAATGAGATGTTCGACTTGCAGACCCTTAAGCTCATAAGCATATCTATTCTCTCCTGCTGGACTGTAAAAACCCAACTCTGTGCCAATGAAGAAGGATACAACCGAATGATTAGAAAGAAATCTGGATTATCCATTTGCACCTGCAGTATAAATAAATATTGGTCTTCAAAATGACCCCTTACAGTCAAAGGCCTCCCACTTAACACTTTTGACCAAACCTATACCAAAACGATTACCCCATTACAACATAAACTCTGATATAACCCTTACATGTGCGCTATATGGTGGCATTGATCATATGTACTCCTTGGTGTTGTTCACCAAGACAACAACAACAATAATCAGGAGGAGGATGATGATGCCTATGACTGATAATAATAATAATAATATCTTGTAAAGCGCTTTTCAATACAAGTAACGAAGTGCTTCACATAAAGTAATAAAGTATTGACAAAGAGATGAAGGAGAACTATAAAAGATAGCTTTTGAAAATCATGCATTGAAAACATCTTTATAAAAGTGTCTTCAGCAGGGATTAAAAAGCGTCACTGAATCTGCAAGCCTAATCTCTGGCAGACCATTCCATACTCTATGGTCCCTAATGGCAAATGCTCTGTCTCGTTTTCGTTTTCAACCTAGACTTGGAATGGGAAACAGTGCCCTTTCAGAGGATCTCAGGCTGCGTCCTGGCTCGTAGGGAGATAAAAGAGCAAAGACGTAGGATGGGGCTAAACCAAGCCTAGCTTTAGTTGTGATTAATAACATTTTAAATCTAGTCTAAAAGTGTCTGGTAGCCAGTCTAGAGAAGCTAAAATAGGTGTGATATGGTTACATTTTCTGGGGCCTGTAAAAAGCCGATCTGCAGCTTATCGAACTAACTGTAGACGATTTAGTGATTTCTGACTGAGACATGTGCAGTAAATAAAAGCATGTATAACCTTCTCTACATGCTCAAGGTTTAGGTCAGGGTCAAATAAGACAAGGTTTTTGGCCGTGGGCTTTCCAATCTGGGTTCTAGCAAGGTGGTGGCTAAATAAAACAGCCTCTGATTTCTTATCATTCAGCTGGAAAAAATTACTAGACATCCAACATTTGATGTCAGCAATGGGTCTGATTGGTAAATAAAGCTGTGTGTCATCCACATAGCAGTGAAACTGAATGTTTTGATTGCTGTTGATGTTACCAAGGGGAAAAAGGATGGGGCCCAGCATTTACCCCTGAGGGACACCACAGTAAATAGTTACTGTGGACAAAACTGAACCATCCATGCTCACTGAGGAATGTCTGCCACATGATATGACCTGAACCAGTCGAGGGCAATGCCAGAGATTTTGACCCACCTCTCCAGCCTGTCAACAAGGATGTTATGATCAATAGTATCAAACGTGGCACTGAGATCCAAAAGAACTAGAATAGAGCATTACTGACTTTCAATAAAGCAGTTTGCGTGCTGTGAAGTGAGCGGAAGTCCGACTGACATTTTTCAAATAAGTTGTTCATACTCAAATAAGCCACCAATTGCTTGAAAACAACTTGATGGCAATGACGATGACAATGATAAAATGTTATGATCGGAATAAATTAGAATGTACTTTTATGAGTAATATATATTTTGTGCAAGATTCTTTTACTTTTTTGTAAGTGGCATTAGGATATGAGCTTAGTTTATCCTCGATCACCCTAGTTTACAGGACAGTACATTGAGCTAAAGTTGTTAATCAGTAAAGTTGTTGATAGGTAAGGCTTGGTGCCAGACATTGGAGCCATGTGGAGCTTCCTAGAAGGGTTTGTCAGTGATTAGCCATTATAATCAACATCTGGCATTTCGTAAGATTCCTCTGGTCTGTAACTTGTTTGTGCAAATCTCTTAATATGATAATCTTGGTTCTGAGGGGCATTAGCCAGCAGGAAAGTCTGTGTGTGTTTCTGCTTGACCCTAGGATGCTTGAGACAGTATTATTTGTCTGACAAGCTTATTTGTACTCTTTTTCCCTGTCGGTTTATGTGCTGGTCTCTGGTACCTCTACCATCTCCTTTTAATAGTAAAACGTTGGCAGTTCAGTAGCAGGCTTTTGAATGGGGTCACATTTGTGAACTTTTTTCAGCATTATTGAGTCTATTAGGAGTGTATTCTTAAAGGACAGATGTCTAGGTTTAGGGTTGGATAAATAACACGCACCATTTGATGCATTGGGACATTTATGATTTTAATAGACTTCATGTAATTTTATCAGGAGCAGTTGGGTGTAATTTCTTGCATTTGTCTTCACCCCACGTCTTACGTAAGTGTGTAAGGATCCATTTGGATTCCAAAAGGTGTGGGCGATGTGGCTGTGATCTCCTAAGTTGTGAATGATGCCACTTTTCAAGTATGTACAGTGTGAGGTGGTTGTGAAAGGAGACTCCTCGGCGTGTAAACAGACTTGACACCAACCCAAAAACACTGAGCCTGATGCTGTTCGGCTTGGCTTTGCTCCTGCTGGAGGCACTGGAGTGTCTCCTCAAATGAGCTATGTGACCTCTAAGCCCAATATGAGGATCTAAACCAGGGGTGTCAAACACCCACAAAGCCATTCAACCTAGCCTGTGGGTGGTTTAGGTTAAAGAAAATATAGATTTTTTTTTTGTAAAAAAATATATTTGTGGAGGGAAACGATCTCAATCAACATTGAAATGACAAAAACTAAATCGAAACTGTGTAGAAATGATAATGAACCTGTCTCTTCACTGTGTCCAGTTTGCTAAGAGTCATCGAAACGAAAGCTAGACAGTCAGGGAGCATTGAACATTCCAAAAGGGATTGATAGAGGACAATTGTTTTGCAAATTTTGACACAAGGAAATATAATACATTTAAAGCGCAGCCCTCCGGACCTCGGTGAAGACCGAATGCGGCCTGCAGGACTATGTGCTCAGTATTTATCTTTCTATACCCCTCCTACTCTTCTAAACCCATAAACCATAAACTACCCATGAAGGATTCCCATTCCCAACACTGTGAGCTTGGGGGAGGGCCAGGACTGAAACAACTGCTTCCACAGTTTGCTTTTAGCTACAGAGATAATGTGAATTGGGTCAAAGGAGGAGTGGATCAGATCAATCATAAGGAGATCTGTCCTCACCTCCAGTGTGATGAGAGTGGAATGCTGATCATGGGAGGACTGATAGTGGCACACCACAAAGTAATAGAGATTGTCATGTCGATAATAGAGGGATCATGACACCCTCCCTTTCCTTAAGGAAAGAGTGTCATGTGAAGGCCAACGGTGAGAAAAAATGTGTAAGTCCGAATCACTCAATGAAATTTCAGATAAAGCAACAAAGCTAGATTCCCTGGGTGGTCCGTGACTGTTTAAATATTGGAAGTGCTGAAACGTACTGTGTCAAAACACGCAGAGCTGCAACTATTCTGGGGATGAGAGGGGCCTCCAATAGCCATTGAGGTTGGCTTTGGAATAATGAAGCCTGCTGACTGACATGGACTTTAATGTGCAAGCCTGCATGCTGAGACAAAATAGTTTGTATCTGTAAGTGCACACACACACACACACACACACACACACACACACACACACACACACACACACACACACACACACACACACACACACACACACACACACACACACACACACAGAGACAATGTATATTTGTGAAAGTTGTTTTACAGACTGCTGACAGATAGGCGGTTTTGGAATATTGAAACAAAGTAATAGCAGATTGTGTCATGAATTACCTTTGTTTCACTCTCTCTGTTGAATTTGATATTTTGTATTCTTCAATATATTTTTGTTTTCATTACACCTTTTCACATCGATACTATAATATCACCACAAAAGGGATAGACAGATGTTTAACGGTTCTTATGAAAATAATCTAGAAGTCAAAATACATCTATATTCTGTTTCACTTCGAGAGTATTTGATTAAAGACTAACAACAGTGAGAAATGTACCACAACAACTGCTTTCCCTTTGTTTCCTGGGTTGAAAAAAAACGATGTTGAACCTGAAAAGCACACTTAAACAGAACATAAAACTTCAATTAGTTGGTATGGGGATAAAAGATACTTAGGCCCTGAAAAGTGCTTGGCTTGGCTGTTTTTGTGTGTCCTGTCAGACGAGGGATTATGGTCTGTGTGTGAATGGGCCAGGGGAGAGTCTGTGTAGGTGGAGACCTACCAAGAAACAGAACTACCGGACAGACCCAGGGATCCAGACTCACACATGCATGCTTCTCCGTGGGTTATCGCGCCGGTAGACAATAGCCACAACCCACATGAACAATATGAGCGGCACACAGGAAAACAGGAGAACACCTCAAAAACAAACATGGGTCTCTGGTTCCTCTCCCAGCCATAGGCTGGTGCTTTGACAGAGCCTCTCTTGTCCAGGGCAGTCAGAGAAAATGCACAGACAATTAGCCACGGCTCCAAAGTTAGTACCATAGAGAGGGCTTCTCCCCGTAAGCCCACTGATTAAATGGCTCTAATGTGATTTGTACCATAATTTGCATTTTTCTGAAGCCTTTGTGTCAGGGAAAGACTAATGTTCCCTCAACAGCCTCTGAAACTCTTTTAAGTGTCACTGTGCTAGCGGGAACCAGGGAGGCCTGTGTGGGAGGCTTTGTAGAGCTTTGTTTGGGAGGGACAGAGTTATTTCAGTGTGTCCAGACAGGGCTCTGTTGATGTGTTTGTTCTCACTTTGGATGGAACAAAACTAAGGGCCTGTTCTAACTACAAGAGATTGCCAAGAGATTTTAAGAAAACACCCCCGGCTAGACATTTTACTGTAATATAAACTATGAACTGGTCACGTTTCCTATGCCACCTCCGGAGGTCGTGGGCGTGCCTTCTTCAAGGGTCACCCCCCTCCTAGCCGTCGGATGTAAACAGAATTGTCTCGTTGAGTCAAATGCTCCTACAGTAAAATTCTTAATAGCAGAGCAGTTATTTTTTAAACAGCTGAAAATAATAGGCATCTTCCTTATGTTAGAGAATTGTTTCATTGAGTTTTTACCTGAATTTGCACTAAAAGCTGATTGATACCATAAGGGAATGTCAGAACAAGTAATTTACTTTAATGCAAAAGCAAGCAAGAATGATAGCAGAAACTCAGTGAATTAACAACTTTTTCAATTAGAATTGTATGTAATGATTTGCATGATATTGATGAAATTAAGCATGGTTTGTTCTAAAGTAACTTCAATACGCTATTAGCTTGCTACCTAGCTCTGTATTGTATAAATGACACTGTATGATAACATTACTGTACTTTTTATCTTCGTCTGAGAGGGGTAAATGTTAATTTTTGCAATAATATATTTACCTGATGTTAGCTAACATTAGCTAGCTAGGTAGCTAGCAGAAGCTAGCTAGGTAGCTAGCAGAAGCTGTACCACTTTGGCTGTGTTATTGTCTTGCAGCTAAATTAATGAGTGTATGGACAAGAAAATAAACAATTTAAATGTCTGAACATGCTTGCGTATTGTTGCATTATTCAAGAGTGTAGTATAGTATACGAAAAATTGCTTGCATGCTTACCAGCTAGAGGCTGCTGTGAAAGCTGCTGTGATATTTACGGTACATTTGACCTGCAGAGCTAGAAAGTATCGTCGCCAAGACCCCGAACCCTCTCTCGGCATGTGACATTCCATTGCTAATGTGAATAAAAAAGATAATGTACAGTACATATTATGTCAATAGAAATTTTGTTGCTTCAAATATCTTCTGTCTGAATAAGCCCTATCTGTTGGGCATACTTTTAGAGTTCTATCATGACTCTGGGGTTTGGATTGTTGATTCAGGGGAGGCTCTCTCCCACCACAAAACAAGGCCCTTAGCCAAAACCAGAGGACATGAGAATCTGGGTGCCTCACCTTTAGTAGGTGAGAGATGGTTGTAGTCGAACGACAACAGTGTTGGTGTGTTTGTATGTGTGTGTGTGTCTAGCCAGTAGATGTCAGTGTGGACGTTCTTACCTCACCCTGACTCTGTACACTTTGAGGAATGTCCTGAGCCTTGTTCATCACAAGAGACTACAGACTCTCTCCTTTCTCTGCCGCCTGATTCTCCTCTCCTCCCCTCTATGTCAATGTTTACCCTGCTCCTGTTCAAAACATAACTTCACCAAAATACAGTTGTTCTGAGGGTCCATGAGCTGCTGCCATAATGTGGGCTCGCTCTAGTTTCAGACAGAAAAGAGAAAGTACTGTCTGCGACACATAGCATAATCAAATAAGAATAGGAGATTAATTGAGTAGACATGCATGAGTAATGGTCAAACTGAACACCTGTTTTTACCATGACGCATTACCATAGTCTGTAGCATGTTACATACCTTTGTATATAAACCCTGTTCCCTCCCTATAAAGCTTCCTGTTAGCTTACCAACTCTGTCAATGCATTCACAGATCTGACCTTAATACAAACACTTAAATATATCCAGTGTCCTTCACATTTGTTTGTTAAGTATATGATTGCTGAAGGTGAAGCGAACCCTATTAATCAGGAATGTCTGGAAGTGCTATAGGTGTAATTACACACAAAACCTAACTGTTTTGGTCAACTATATATATCCTATATCCCAATTAAGCAGGGGAATAATTAATCATTAGGCTGACCAAACTCTTTCAGCTCATCTACACAATAGTGTAAATGAGCTGACCAGGGATCTTCAGGTGAGTCAGACACCCAGACACAGAGATGAAAGGGGAATACCTGCTACTGGTATGTGATGTCACTGCAGTTTTCTACTGATTGCCCAGAGCAAGATGTCAGTGGTTGTCAATGGAAGAATTCTGTCACAGAGCCTCATTATCAGTGTTTGGCTACTTCCTTAACAAGATTGGGGCCAGACACACCAGACAGTGGAGAAGTGGGGGGTGGGGGGGGCATGGTAATCTGCAGGGATGGTGTTTGTAGATGCCATGTTACATTGCTGGGACTGATGGATACATAAATGCTCCAGGAGGGGGGCAGGCTCAAACCGAGAGCCCCCAGTTCCTGTTAGGCTGGCATGAAGGGTTGATCTGGGAGTGGAAACTGTAATAACATCCCACTGGGCAAAAACTGGTTGAATCAACATTCTTGTCACCACTTCATTTCAACCAACATTTCAATCAATGTGATTATTATTGTTTTTTCACTTTTGTTTAACCAGGTAGGCCAATTGAGAACAAGTTCTCATTTACAACTGTGACCTGGCCAAGATAGAGCAAAGCAGTGTGACACACACAACACAGAGTTACACATGGGATACACAAATGTACAGTCAATAACACAATATAAAAGTCTATATACAGTGTGCGCAAATGTAGTAAGATTAGGGAGGTGAGGCAATAAATCGGCCATAGTGGCAAAATAATTACAATTTAGCAATTAAACACTGGAGTGATAGAAGATGAATGTGTAAGTAGAGATACTGGGGTGCAAAGGAGCAAATAAATAAATAACAATATGGGGATGAGGTAGTTGGGTGGGCTATTTACAGATGGGCTATGTACAGGTACAATGATCGGTAAGCTGCTCTGACAGCTGATGTTTAAAGTTAGTGAGGGAGATATACGTCTCCAGCTTCAGTGAGTTTTGCAATGTTGAATCAACGTGGAAAACTGATTGGATTTTCAAAAACTCATCAACGTACGGGAATTTAGTCTGTTTTTCATCTAACTTTTAGCCTCAATTCAATGACATTGTGATATTTTTTGTTGATTCAACTTTGAATTCACATTAGTTGACAACTGAACCAAATGTAAATCAAAACTAGAGGGATACATGTTTGTGTTTGTCTTCCATCCATGGATATCCCCTCCCTCATCACTGTGCTCTGTTAGACAGCTATCAGCTCTATCAAGGAGAGCGTATGAGTCTGGCACCTCAGGCGCCATGCCAGTCTTCTATCTTTCTGACACACACTCAGACACACTCACACGCAAAGTAGGAAAGAAGCGTTACTGTTGCAGACATGGTGCTTTACTTCATATCTGAAGACTGTCTGAGACATCTCTGTTTTTTCCACATTCCCAAGCATGTTCAGTGTTGCTGCCTTAAAAGAGCAAGAGATATGGACCCCCTCTCCCTATCAGCACCATCTGACAGATAGGAAGCGTCTTCATACACCAAACACTCACAGACACTCCCATATATGAAGTTACATAAAAATACACTCGAACATATCATGTACTCCTATACACAAATTAAACTGCTTTATCAGATGCATTGGATATTTGGAACAGGGTTATGTTGAAGAGTTAGGGGAAGGAAGAGGAGGTGTTGGCCATTCACTGTCTGCATTCAGCCCAACATACCCCCCTGTAAATACAGCTACGCCCTTCCTGACTGTGTGATGGCAATCTGAGGGTGTTTGTATTCCCCTCTACAGCGCTGGCGTCAGAGGGCCTAATCGAGGGAGACACACGCCAAACCCTCTGGCCGTGTTGAAGGGGCCCTCTTTTCATCCCTTTAAGTGGCCGGACGGTGGGGACTCTGTCAAAACACACTAAGGGCCCTTACACTAAGGGTATCTGAGGGTGTCTGACCAACCTTCTCGGGCCTCACTCCCATCCCTCACTACTCCCCACACAGTCACACACACTCACACATGCAAACACACCCACACAAAGAGACGTACGCACACAGACACACACACACACACTGCCCCTGGACGCTACGTGCTGAACCCATTCCTGCTGGTACTTTGAAGTGATGAGTGAGGGAACAGGGCGAGGTGAGATGTCTAGACGGCCTCTTATGCCGCTGTGTGCTCTCACAGAGGTTATTTCACAAACACACTCTTGAACAAAAGCCTGACGGCTCAACTCCTGGCAGGTGGAGAGAGTAGGTATCACCTTTATGGCATGACCCGACCTGCAGGGCATTTCTCTCATTCCTCTGCTGAGGCCTGGAAGCGTCCAGTAGTCATTCAGAACATTTTCTAAGAAAGTTATTTAAAATCCAACCTGGTCTCATAGGCTAGAGGTAACATAGTAAATGTGAATCTGGCACACTCAAATTAATATGATTTGTTATGTCTGGTATGGTTGCATAAGACAGAAGGTTCCTCAAGACAAAAACGAAAGTAGGTTGGTTAGTCGGTGTGGATTGGTGGGCGCATACAGTAACTCGAACATCAAGCAACCTAAAGGTTGCGTGTTCGAATCTTATTTCAGACAACTTCAGCTAATCAGCAACTTTGCAGCTACTTACAACTACTTAGCAAGTTAGCTACCCCTTCCCCAACCCTAAGCTTAACCCTTTAACCTAACCCTAGCTCTAACCTTAACCCCTAACCCTAGCCGAGCTAAAGTTAGCCACCTAGCTAACGTTAGCATTAGCCACTTAGTCACCTATCTAACATTAGCCACAACAAATTGCAATTCGTAACATATCATACCAATTGTAATTTGTAACATATCATAGGAAATGGATGATGGACATCCACAAATGAATAACTACCATACGAAACGTGCCATATCATACTAATTAGAGTGTCCCGGTTGCAAAACATACATTCCGTTCTCAGAATGTGAAGAAAACTTTCTTAAAAACCACAATACATCTTTGGTACCATTCAGAGAACGTTCTAAGAATGTTATTAAAAAAAATATATACATTCCGTTCTCAGCATCAACAAAACTCTTTCTATCCTCTGCCTTGTTAAATTAGAATGGATCTCAGTGGCTGTCCTGTGATTGGGTGGCCAACTTATCCCACTCTTCCCATCACAGGAACCTGGGCAGAAAGACAGCCAGTGAGCCACATGAACGAAGATTTAAGTGTAGTAAACAACTTGGTGGGATGATGGCTTTGCAGGTGTACATATAGACTGAAGGGGTGGAGGGAGTCTCAGGATTACCCACGAAAAGGACCGTAAATCTGCAGACAACAAATGTCGTCAAATTCCCCAGAGAGGGACTCATCTGGCCACTTGCAGATCACCTCTCAGCCTATGGTTAATACAGATTAAGTGTTTACTTGGATAAATACAGATTAGCAGGGATTGGAGGCATTGCCTTGCTGAATGACAGACTCCTACAAGGGATCAGGGCTGCACAAGATGATTATTTGGATAAAGAGAGACAACAAAGAGCTCCGGACATCCTTGTTTGTAGCTAAGCTCTCTGTAGTCTGGCAAAGCCCATTATGTTGAATCCAAGATCTCCTCTGCAAATCAAGCTAAAAACTGAAGTAGTACAGAAGATTTAATTAGATGACAAGGCTGGGTTACCGCTGGACAGGTTTGGAGAGGTAAGAACCTTCATCTCTGAAAAACAGTGTTCAGTACAGAGAAACAATCAAGAGCTTAAGTAAGTTATTTATTTTCTTCCATGGGCAGACTGGAAGTTAATACTGTACCGCTGTGACGTACACTGAGTGTACAAAACATTACGATCATGCAAAGCGCTACAAAGGTTGGTGCGGACAGCCCAGTACATCACAAAGGGTTCTTGGCACTGAAAATGGCCCCCAAAAGGTTCTTCCAAGAACCCCATAGGAGGTGGGGTTCATTGAGGAACCTTCTTAGTTGGTGGGGGTTCTCGCAGGAACCTAACTGCCCAATTTAAACATTTTGATTTGAAAGATCAACAGGTGCAGGCACTTAACTGAAAAATCTAAAGATCTCCTCAATTTAAAGTAAGGTTTGTCACTTGTATGATCTAAATGTATATTGTTTTATGATGATACCATCTCATCTATCTTTTCATGTTTGTGCCAATCTTTCGAAAACAGAAAATGGACACAATTCAATGGATTTCAAGAGGGAAGAATATGTAGGCTGTTGGAATATGTTGAAGGCTAGCTGTATTGCTTGCAGATGACTGAACTGCTCACTTTTGTGTCTGTAGGTATACAGACAAGGAGGCATACAAAGTTACATCAATTGGTATGTTATGCTCATCACATGTACCATCCTCCTCCCTTACCTCTTCAATGAATATCCCATAGGCCTCTACATTATGGACAAGGTGTGTGTCACATTGGTATGAATGATTCGGGGACAAGTGCAGGAATGCGTAATATTTTATTTATTTCACCCAAATGACATGTAAAGGCACGGGGACGAAGACCAAACAAACACGTATACAACACACAGGGTTGAAACCCAAACAAAAGAGTGAGGAGTACCTTTAATAAATAACAACAGCACACAATGGTTAACACACGGGACAAGACCCATAATCATCTACGCAATCCACAATGGCACGAGAAAGCCGAAACACACAGCACTCACACGACCAACGGGCATAGCAACAATAACAATAATCGACAGGACAATGGCCAAGGGCACACTTATACAAATACTTATCAATGGGAATACAGGCCGGGTGTGCGTAATGCATGTTCCGGAGGGATCCGTGACAGTATGTGTATGAAAACCATGATCAAAACAGTTTTTTTCATTCACATTCACCACAAAAAACAAGGTATGAATTCTGTCATGTGCATGTTTTGTTAATCATCTGTACAATTACTATTTTTAGGATTCACGGACTTCACCCTCCCTACACCTCTGATGAACATAACAGAAAACCTGTTCTATCACCATGCACTGCAAAATCATTCTGGCTATGGGAACGGAGAACATCAACACATTAATATCACCACACCAGAGGATATATCCATTGGACTTGCTGGGAGTTTACCTCATATTTGGATTTTTTTATTCTGCTTTGCCACTAAAATCATAATAAACACTGAGAACTACAATAATGTGTTATTGTTATTGTTATGCATATTATTATTATTAAGAAGAAGAAGAAGAATAGGGAGGAGAGCTAGTTAAAAATGTTCTTTGAGGATCCATTAAAAGGTGTTCCTTGAAGAACTTACAGGGGTTCCCCCACAGTTTCAATTTGAAGAACCCCTAAAGGATACCCCAGGAACCTTTTCTTTTTAGAGTGTACCCCTAGACTGCTAAATAGCCAGACTGCTAAATAGTCAATTAATGGTAGTCAAACAATCTCCACTGACCCTATCTTACACTGACCCTACACACACTCACTAGACTTTATATACATACTCACACACACTACACTGTCACTGCCACACAAATCCCTCCCACATTCAAACATACGCACATAAAACAAACACTTTTACACTCATCATTTGCTGCTGATACTCTGGTCTTTATTTGACTCGATTATTATATATCCTGATGCCTAGTCACTTTACTCTGCCTTCATGTACATATCTACCTCAAGTAACTCATACCTCGGCACATTGATCTGGTACTGGTACTTCCTGTACATAGCTCCACATTGATCTGGTACTGGTACTCCCTGTATATAGCTCCATTCTTGTGTATTTTATTTTATTCTTCACTTTTTACTAGTCTTTACTAGTTAATATGTTTTTATGTTTTCATTTTTTTACTCTGCGTTGTTGGGAAAGGTTCATAAGCAAGTATTTCACTGTAAAATCTACACCAGTTGTATTCGGTACATGATAAATGCAATTTGATTTGATTTAATTTGACACCTGCTATTTCCATGACAGACTGACCAGGTGAAAGCTATGATCCCTTATTGATGTCACTTGTTAAACCCACATCAATCAGTGTAGAAGAAGGGGATGAGACAGGTTAAATCATTATTTTTAAGCCTTGACACAGTTGAGACATGGATTGTGTGTGTGTGCCATTCAGAGTGCCATTGTACGGAGTATGGTCTCTTCATTGAGACAATGCTGAAACATCAATCCATGGGCCGAAATATAAAATGAAGGAAATGTTCTTGCAAATTCAGCAGACTGTGGTGTGAAATAGGTCTTTAAAAGTGCCATCTTTATTTTTATTACCTATCGTTAAGGGCGTCTTTGGTGTGCTTATCAATGCATGAACACCTTTCCCCACTCCTATCGATAAAATAATTGTATAATAACAATACTTTTATTTTTTATACAAAAGTTTTACTGAAGTTTCAAATGCATTCCGTCATTACTAAATAATGTGATGGGTATTTTCTCATTTTACTTTTTTAAACATTTGATTAATTAAATATTTAATCAGTCTTCTTCCTCAAATTTAAAGGATGGTGATGCAATCTTTGCGAGAGGGAGGGAATCTGATTTCATTAGTCCTCAACTCATTCAGGTTAAACGGAGTTAGCCCTGAGTAAGCCTGCCCCGGAACAGGTTAATTCCGAAGGATTCGTTGCCTTAGAAATGTACATGTCTACAACATGAGCCACAGTTGTATGGTTGGTTATCCCAAGTTGAACTAAGAGTTAACCAAAGTTACCTCGCTAACTCCTCTAAACTGATTCATAGGATACCCTTCTGGACACAATTGCCTTCCTCTGTTGACTGAGTCACCCCTGATAGCAGTAACTGGCCTGTAGGTGAAACATTAGCTAAATTGTCACATCAAGGCATTATCTCTTAATGGGCCTCCCACATGGACTTGTAATCTTGTGATTTAGCTACCTAACCTGGCTGTTAAAGCATCTTTCTCAAAGGTGAAACCTCCCTGAGACTGTTTAGGGCATATGACATCAGACTCACCCCAGACTTTAAGGGGAAGTACACTGCGTGTTGAGAAAACACTTGATTTTTAGCTTTTATACTAAACTTTTGCCGGCGTGACCAGTGTGCGAACCACTGTATCCAGCGTTTTCGGGTGTGAGCTGCACATAGAATTCTTGAAAATATAACAAAGAGGGTCATTTTACACTCCAACCAGGATTTCTGGAAAACCAGGGAATTTATCAAAAGTTGCCTGAATTCTGTAACCCTACGCCCAGGTTTCATTGAAATGAATGGGAGCATCTCTCACACTCTGAAAAAGTGAACCATCCAGTGTAGCAGGCCTGTTAGTTAGTTTAGAGGTGACTGTAAAACAGGTGACCTGTTCCAGGAAAATACAAACAGCTTTGTCCTAGTTCCTAAGAGTCTTAAGTGTCATGGGGTCTTTGAAAAGTGCTATATAAAACCCATGTATTATTATTCTGTAGGCTTACCTGGCTGCCGTGACACACAGTCAACCAGTAAGCATCTCAGAGCTGTGATACAACAATAGATTTAGGGTCTCAGCTCTGGATCAAAAGACTTATCAACTGGGTGATCCACAGCTTATCCCAAGAGGCTTGTGCCCAGCTGGCCCTGTCTGACTTACCACCCCACCACATAGGACAGGTAGTCTCTACCTCATGCATAATAACACGCACAGACCCAGCAGGAAACCAATACTCAACACACAGGAAAACAATACAGAAGATTAAATGAGATTCACGGCACAATGGTCAGCTGAAATTGTCACCCTTTAGTTGACACATGGGATTCTTGCAGAGTAATTCTTTTAAAATGAAAGTAAAACAGGATTTGTTACAATTAATGACATGTCACCCTGGTGGTGTATTCAAGCCTCAACGCCAATTATAGAGGGAAAGCCTAGAGGCCACTTCTGAGCAGCGATAAGGCCTGGCCCACTGGACACACCATGTCATTTCAAAGTGGAAATGTGGGTAATATTTGGTTGAGACGTTGATCAATGAGATTTCAACCTATTTTCACTCATTCAAAATAGTAGCCAGAAGTTTGTTCAATTCCCAACGTGATATCACTATGATTTCAACCGTCTAAAAGCACAACAAATCCAATGGAAAAAAAAATGTCTATGTGTGTCTGAACCCTGGGTTGAATTGAGACAATAGCTGATGATGACTTTGCAAATGCTATGTAGGCCTAAATAGTATCATTGATGATATATGACATAAAGTATGGTTACTTTAAACCTACCCTTTGGAATGACTTCGACAGCAACAGTGAATCTTTTTACTTATGAAGAGATCTCTGAACAGTCATTATCTTGATAGCACATTGGTAGTAGTCAGTGACAACTATCAAAGCTAAGCAGGGCTGGGCTTGGTTAAAAAACCTGGATTGGAAACAGAAGGGATAGCGCTAGATAAATTGACTCACCAGTAGGAGGTGCTGCCCAACCTATTGTTTTTTTTCTGGTAGTGGATATACCAGTTGCGATTTTAGCATGTAAATCTTGGTGGGGAAAACCCAACCAAAAATTGGGGAATGCATGCAAAGCTACTACACAACACAACACACGTCCTGACCTTAGTTACTTTTTATGTTTATATTTTAGTTTGGTCAGGGCGTGAGTTGGGGTGGGCATTCTATGTGTTGTTCTATGTTTTTGTATTTCTGTGTTTGGCCTGTTAGGGTTCCCAATCAGAGGCAGCTGTTTATTGTTGTCTCTGATTGAGAACCATACGTAGGCAGCCTGTTTTCCCACTATGATTTGTGGGTAGTTGTTTTCTGTTTAGTGTGTTGTTTCACCTGACAGGACTGTTTTGTTTATTTCATTCACTTTGTTATTTTGTTTTGTGTGTTCAGTTCTAATAAATTAACATGGACACTTACCACGCTGCATATTGGTCCGATCCTTCCTACTCATCATCAGACGAGGAGGAGATTCGTTACAACTAAACAATACATTAATTGTACTATAACGGTGAAAAACGGTGCCCACAAACTGTTAGGGCCTACATAAAGCTGTCCCAAAAGCAGTCCCAACATCTTTCCACTGCTATACCTGGCTATCAGCGGAGGCTTGTCTGGCAGCGAAAAAGTTCATTCATCCTCATTTACTGCCTTTTAAAATAATAAAAAACTTGCTTAAACAAATGTGGTTTCAAATGACAATTGAGATGTACAAACTATGGCATAAGGGGACGACAAGCAGATAAGAGGCAATCCGTAATTTCGATTAAGAGACTAATGAGCGAGCTAGAACGGACATGGTCAATATAACTATTTGTTCAGCATGTTTTGAAATGGACAGCGACAGAATTCAGAACATGGGCTGATCTTAAAGCGTCCTCACTGTACACCAAGTCAGAACCATAGGATAAATAAAGGGGACATATAAGCAGACAATGAAAGCTCTTACAATATTGGATGATTACATTTCTCTTAAACAGGTTATATGCTACATGTGCACCACTAAGTCAGAACTAAAAATATTTTAAACTACTACTTAAGTAGCTTTTTGGGGTATCTGTACTTTACTTCACTATTTGTTTGTTTTTTACAACTTTTTTTACTTCACTACATTCTGAAAGAAAATAATGTACATTCTACTCCATACATTTTCTGTGACACCCAAAAGTACTAATTACATTTTGAATACTTGGCAGGACAGGAAAATGGTCCAATTCACACACTTATCAAGAGAACAAGTGGTCATCCCTACTGCCTCTGATCTGGCAGACTCACTAAACACAAAAGAGGAATTATAAATTATGTCTGAGTGTTGGAGTGTGCCCCTGGATATCCGGAAAGTTTAAAAACAAAGTGGTGCTGTCATCTTTGAACTGCAAGAGAAAGGCATTAGTGTATTATTCCAGCCCAGGTGCAATTTAGATTTTGGCCACTAGATGGCAGCAGTGTATGTGCAAAGTTTTAGACTGATTCAATGAACTATTGCATTTCTGTTAAAAATTTTGTATCAAGACTGCCCAAATGTGCCCAATTGGTTTATTAAGAACTTTTCAAGTTCATAAATCTTCTTAAGGATTGGCATTCCGTCAACGGGTTAGTTGTAAATCATGTAGAGCGTTATATCAAGATCGCAGATTTTAGAGTAACAACAAATGTTGGTACATAGAAATGTCTTATATCGGCTGAAAGCTTAAATTCTTGATAATATAACTGCCCTGTCCAATTTACAGTAGATATTACTGCGGAAAAAAATGCCATGCTATTGTTTGAGGAGAGCTCCTAACAACAAAACACTTTTTTCAACGCGATAGGTTTGATAAATTCACCTCTGAAGGTAAAATGTGTACTAATATTCTGAAATCTTGCTCTTATTTATCATCCAAAGGGTCCCAGAAATAAAATAAAGTGTTGTTTTGTTAGATAAAATCATTTTTCATATCCTTAAAAGGTCCGCATGATCGATTTTGTATTTCCACTCGTTCAATTTGCAAAGAAAGGAATCTGTGAAAATCTCACCTTAAACGTTGTTTGAATGAGTCAAATCACATTCGTATCTATTCTTCAGAGATCCAAGAAGGTAACAAGACTTCACTATTTCATTAGGGATGTAGTATATCCTATAGGACACCATATTTGGTCAGAGAGCGACGCCTTCATGGAACGCCAATGACGCGGGCGGACATCACTTGAACAAAGGTATCTTTGTCAAATAAGCACCAATTGGGGTCAAACAAAGCTACCTAGATAGCCAATGACCTAGGCTTTACAGGAGTATCCTGAACCCATATATATGTAGCTAAAAATGTAGCTTCTAATCTTGTACGACAGCATGTCTTTTCATTTTGGACAAAAATTATAAGGATATTCAGAGTTATGAAGTTATGAAAACTGGTTGTTTTGAAAATGTTGAACTTATAATATGGCTACTAATACTGGAAAAGCTAAATAAAAGTCCAAGTATACAGATTTGACGACATTCTTGCAAAAAAATGGAATATGAATGCGAACGTCTCCTTTTCCAAGATCCACGATTTGCCCAAATGTACCTGGGGCCTTCATACTAAAAGTCTTGAGGATCAGTCGTACTCCAAGTTATCCATCTGATACTTTGCACATACACCGCTGCCATCTTGTGGACACTATCGGAATTACAACCAGAGTGATGGCTTTAACAGTGACCCTTCTCTTACATTTCAAAGATGGTGGTAAAAAAACATTTTGTATTTTTGTATTTTCTTCTACCAGATCTATTGTGTTACATTCTCCTACATTCAATTCACATTTCCACAAACTTCAAAAGTGTTTCCTTTCAAATGGTACCAAGAATATGCATATCCTTGCTATTAGCAGTTAGATTTGGGTATCCCTAAGAAGCACTCTCCTCAAACAATACCATGGTATTCTTTCACTGTAATAGCTACTATAAATTGGACAGTGCAGTTAGAGTAACAAGAATTTAAGCTTTCTGCCAATATCAGATACGTCTCTGTCCTGGGAAATGTTCTTGTTTCTTACAACCTCATGCTATTCTTAGCCTACGTTAGCTCAACTGTCCGGCAGTGGACCCACCGATCCTGTAGAGGTTAAAAAGGATTTGCCAGTAGATTGTCGACTTGATTCATGATGATGACTGTTGATTTTGAAAGTATGAAGTCCAATCAAAGCTACTGTAGATATAACGTGATTTGACGTAATTTTATCTGTGGCCAATGACCTTGAGCCTTTTTGGATGGACACTTCTAATGTAACTCTATAGCCGCACCCAAGGGGCTTGAATTTGAAGATTTGGCAGTGACATTGTGTCCCCATGAGTGACAGAACACTCATGGGAACAACATTACCAAACCGTACACTCTGAAATTTCCACTGGCTGCCCAACCACCACAGAAAGCACTGAGCTAGGCTGCAACACCTGCATTTTGGAGCTGCCTTATTCAAGAAAGCAAAAAAAGAGACCATCTTTGTATGGAGGCTTTATTAACTCAAAGTTATTCTATATTTTTTACATTGTTTCAAAACTGACATGTGACACGTACTAATGCCAAAATAACATGCAAAACAGCCAATCCTCCCCCCCAAAACTAAGTTGATTCAACCAGTTTGTGCCCAGTGGTTTGTAGCCTCCCTCCAGTTCCTAACAGGCAGGCTAGCTGTCTCTGTCAGGGCCAGAGATAAGATAAAGGAGAATCTGATGGATGAAAGCATGTCCTAACTGCCTCACAGAGGCACTAGACCAGCACGATACAAATACAGTAGGAATGAAGAGAGCCAGGCAGACACTGATATCTATCAGCAGGCCTTGGCCACAGGCAACCCGGTAAGACTGACACAGGGCTCTGTATGTATGCCTGCCCAGCTATCACATTTTGTTCCTTGGAAGTTATGGGAACGTATGTTTTTGGTTTTACATTGGTTGTGGGAACGAAGCCATAGGTTTCCTGAACAGAATTGAACATTTCTGGTTCTGGGAATGTTAATTTTTAAATTGCATTTTACTCTGGTTCCTTTAAAGTTTTCCTGGTAGGTGTTAGGGCTAGGGGTCCCGCTAGCGGGACAACTTCAAGTGAAACTGGAGGGCGGCGATTCAAATAAATAATCATTAAAAAGATGGATTTTAAACATGTACATTTAAGTGTCTTATATCGGCTGAAAGCTTATATTCTTGTTAATCTAACTGCACTGTCTGATTTACAGTAGCTATTACAGCGAAAACATGCAATGCGATTGTTTGAGGAAGGCGCCCCACATCAAAATATTTTTCCACTGACACAGGTTTCATACATTCACAAATAACAATTAAATGTTTGCTTACTTTTTGAAAATATTCCTCTGATTTGTCATCCACAGGGTCCCAGCTATAACACGTAGAGTCGTTTTTTTTTATAGATAAAATCCTTCTTTATATCCTAGAAAGTCAGTTTAGTTGGCGCCATCGATTTGAGAAATCCACTCATTCAACATGTAGAGTAAGGAATCCGAAAATCTACCCCTAAACTTTGTTTCAACAAGTCAAAATACGTTTCTATTTACTCCTCAGATACCCTCAAATGTAATCAAACTATAATATTTATATGTTAAAGAAGTATGTTCATTAGGAAACTGATTTTAGCAGGTGCGTCATTTCTTCAGGGCACGCTCAAACACGAATTTCCAAGAGTGTGTCCTTCTGCTAAAACTGATTCAAGCATGACTCCTTGAACATAGACTGCTAATACCCTGTGTAAGCCATGGGAAATGCATCCATGGAGCTAATTCTCAATAAGAACTTTCTCTTGCATATCTAATAGGATGGTCTCTCAAAAAAAATCTGGTTGGTTTTTCTTGGATTTTCTCCTACCATATTGATTGTGTTATATTCTCCTACATTATTTTAATATTTTCTTTCCAATGGTACCAATTATATGCATATCTTCAGGGCCTGAGAAACAGGCAGTTTACTTTTGGCACGTCATTCAGACAGGAAGTGGAGATGCTCTTAGAACGGACATTATACGTTATTTGGAGGTCTTTCGCTGAATGTTTAAAAATAATTTTAATAAAATGCAAATCTGTGAGATTCAATCCATGGAATTAGTCCACAACACAACCTGGATGGAGCTAGCACGCCAGATTATTTTATGCACACAAAAATTGTAATTTTTGTCAATTCAAAAAGACCCCATTTCAAGGGAAACAAGCATTCCTTAAAATAAGGTGTGGCCCAGTAGTGGGCGCGACCAACACACCTGAACACACTTAAAGGAGACAAAGATGTTTTAAATTAAAAAAGGAACAGAGTAAAAAATTATTGTAATAAAGGAACAGAGTAGCAGCAGGGTATATGGTGTCTGTGTCTATGTGTGTGTGTGGCATCAGTATGTGTGTGCGTGTATTTTTTAAATCTGAAGACACAAATTGGTAGGAAAATTAAGCGAATTACATAATTTAATTGATGAATGTGTTAATTAATTGATTAACTGGTTGAATTTATTTGAAAAAAACAACAACAACTAATTAACAGCCACACACCAATGCAATGGCATCACACAAGCTGGTAGAGTTCATATCGGCCGTAGGGCCTAAATATGCGTTGACTCTGTTGTGTGGGTTTTTAGAGAATTGTCTACTGTGTAGAATTGCATAGACAGACACACATCCGCATGCACACACACACCATTAAGCTCAGCATGCTGTTGGCTCCAGTACACACAATTGCTCCATGACTGACTTTAATATGAGCAGCTAAAGTAGAACGCAATGATGAAGTAATTCAAAGACCATTCCTACACATCCATCAAAGGGCACAACCGCAGACTGTAATATAAACCTAACTTCCTTATTATTAATGTCTTTACTGATGGTATGCTATGGATTTGCTCTGACGCTGCACCTAGCGGATGCTGCACTTAGATTACAGTAATAATTACAGTCTAAATGCATTCATTTGTCAAATATTAGGTCTGGCTACATCAATTAGCTGTTATTTGTGAAATATTTGTGGAATACAAGTAAACGGAGTTGGGTTGAACTGTTGGTCCCTGAGTTCAGAGGTGAAGCTCAGTTTCTACAGGGTCACATGCCCCCTCAGTTTGTCCTGTTTGAAAAAAGTATTTTATATATATATATATACTGAATAATTATATTATTATTATTTTATTATTGTAATATTAGTTTTCTTCTATAATACTACTAGCAATTTTATGAAGTTGGATTTAGCTAGCCCAGATAGTTTCCCAGTCTCCCAACCTGATAACTAGCTGTCAAGAATACATTTCAGGGTATCAATCAAGTTAGAGTAGCTAGCTTGTCTATCTATCTTAGCTGGCATGGCTGCTGGAACGGTTGGTAGACTTTAGAAAAGCAAGCAATCACTAAATGTAAGGCTCACATTCCTTTCAATCTTTTACCCAGATTTTGCAGAGAAGAATATTTAATTTCTTTAAAAAACTATCCACATACAGAAAACTCAAGAGGTATGCTTAGATATGCATCAAAATAAACATATTTTTCACATGGAATTAAGCATAATGATAATGGCTCTGAAAAAGCTGTGCGCATTACTTTTGTCTGCTCAACTGGTTTCCGTCTGATGCTGATGTTCTCATGATGTTTATGTTATGGTGCTGGAGAATGTAAATAGTGAAGCCAAATCCTATCTGGCCAGTCAGCTGTGAGAGACCTGTGCATTCATATTGTTCTCGTACATTAGCCTCATTCTGATAACATGTTGATCAGCCTGGATGCCTTCACATGCTCACAGATAGGCTGTAAAACACAAGATCAAAGTGTAGCAGGATCATTCCACCAATTCGGTGCCTCTTGAGAAGTGTAACTTGGTCCAAAAAAACGTATGATTTCAGCTCATTTTAACATTCTGTCGTAAAGAGCACATGTTCAACTTCATAAAAAACACATTTTCCCATCTTCAATAAAAAAAATACTATATTAATGACCCAAAAAAGTAACAGGATTGACCATAACAGGGTTGATGATTTCATCTTAAATCACCCATATATCCTATTGTGACAAGGGAAATGGAAGCTTGTTGTGTGCAACAGGGAGGGGCAATTGTACGCAAGCTTCACAAAACATTTTTAATTGTTAAAACATTTCTAGCCTGTCTATCTATGGGTAACAAGGTTGACGTGTTTTGCTCGACCTGCTCAGTTTTCCACCACAGACACCCAGAAAATGACCAAAAATAGTAGAACTGGCTTGCCTGCATTTACAATTTGATTTGACTATTAGATGTTGAATGTTTTTTTGTTTAAATAAATATTTAAAAAGGAATCGTTTTTAAAAATGAGGGTCAGATATACTGTAAATAAATCCCTAATCACATGAAACAATGAATCATCTCCTGAAATGACTTTGTCAAAGCATCAAAATAACTAGTTATTTCTAATGATGGTGAAAACGTTGAGAAATGTTGTGGTTAAGTGGGTTAAACCCTTCCTAGAAGTCACAGGGGGTGCATGGGGGGACATGTCAAAATGCTGAATATTGGCACTTTAGCAAGTCTTTAGTGATAGAAAAAAATACATATTTATTGAATTATCCATGTGGTCTATATTAAAGTGCACTTAATTTAATATTACAGGCTTTTAAAAATCAATATTGGTGAACAATTTCTTTAAAATATCAAAGGGTAGCAAAAGCTCAGGTTGCCCAGCCTAGCGGTGATACAATCTTCGGCAAAATCATTCGCAAGGAGATTCCTACAAAAATATTATTTGAAGATGAGTGCAAAAGGCAGTATTTTTGTGGAACAACCCAGCAGCTGTTTGGACGAAAGTATTCTGTCTTCTAGAAGAGTGTTCAAGGACACCATGATTGTCGACTTATATGGGGCCTCTGCTCATGTTCCCCAGCTTGAGAAGAAATGGTGGGGTAGGGTGAGGTTGGTGTGAGGGCTCAGCTGTCCGAGTAGCCATGGTGAGGTGGGGTGGAGTGGGTGGGTGGGTGAGATAGGTTGAGATGGGGGGCCTACTGTAGGTGCCCCTTTGCCCTCATTACTCACCCTTATCATCTCTCAGGCGCTCCAGTGAAGTTGACAGTCGACCCTGCTGTGGGGCTAGGAGGGATATGGACCTAATGAGCTCTCCTCTGACACAATGTCTTTGGACAGCAATCCCAGGGTGTTTCTGCCACCTTTCAGAGGTGTCTTTGTTGCACATACAGTAAATATAGAAGTTACAGTCTCACCATTACTGGAGAACATGCCAATTTATGCTAGATACTTTATTAAAACGTACAGTATGATCAAGGATTGTTTTACTTTAGTGGGGCCTTGAGCAGAGGAGGCTGGTGGGAGGAGTTAGAGGAGGACAGGCTCACTGTAATGGCTGGAATGGAAACAGCATGTTTGACTCCTTTCCATTGACTACATTCCAGTCATTGCAATAAGCCCGTCCTCCTATAGCTCCTCCAACCAGCCTCCTCTGTCCTGGAGTAAAGTGTGTGTGTGCCTGTGTGTGTTGGTGTGTGTGTGTGTGCGTAAGCCCAGTGGGCCTCAGAATGGAAGCTTCCTCTCCAGCGGATGCCCAGCATCTCTCTCCACAGTTCTCCACAGGCCTCTGTGCTGTCTACTGCCAGTCTCTATCTGCATTGCTCTTTAGACTGCAGCTCTGCTGTCAGAGTCCCAGTGTTGCACCAGGCAGCAACACATCCACATGCAGGGCAGCTTCACTGTCACGCAACCAAGAGCAAGGTTCAGTGGCAGGCTATTGTGAGTCAGGCTTTTTCTTATGGAGAACACATGTCCATTAATGACAGACATAGAGCATGAGTGGTTCTGCGGTTCAGGGCATAGAGGGAATGATTACAGAGGACGGGGGAGGGCGCCTGTGACCTTAGCTTTGCTTTTGATCATGTTATTCACCAAGGTGGCGCTGAGGAACTCCAGAGCCAGCCCTGGCAGAGGGTTACACTGAGCCATTCCCACAGATGGCAGGGAAATGGAGGCTTGTGTGAGTCTTTGAGGACTACCACTGGACTTTTCTTGGCATGGCCAGTGTTTTGTCAGCATAGTGTTAACCAACACCTGAGCCCTATACTACGAATCATGTTTGAGGAGTTAACGAGGGAACTTTGGTAAAGTCTGAGCTCACCTTTTAGCCAGGTACATTTCTGTGGCAACGAATCCTTCAGAACTAACCTGCTCCGGGTGCAGGCTAACTCGGGGCTGACTCCATTTAACCTGAATTAAGTGTCTGAGCCACGATTTGAGGACCATTGAAATCAGATTCCCTCCATCTCTCAAAGATTGCATCATCATCCCCTTCATTTGAGGAAGAGGACTGATGAAATATTAAATACAATAAAAAATAGTGTGTTAAAAAATTGTAATGTTACAATACCTATCACATTACACATGTATTAATGACAAATGCATGTGAAACTTCACACTAAAACTTTTGTATGAATTAATACAATTATTTTATCGATAGGAGTGGGGAAAAGGTGTTTGTGCATTGATAACCACTCCTAAGCACACCAAAGTAATAAAATAAACACAGCACTTCTGAAAGTCTACTTCCCCAGTTAACCTGCTGCATTTGCAAGATAACTTGTGGCACTGATTGATGTTTCAGCATTGTCTCAATGAAGAGTTTGGCGTTCGACCAGCCAAGTGCGACATGCATGCGCATTTACAAGCCTGCTGGAGTTAGCGGCAGGCCGACTGTCACGATCGTTTGAAGCATACTCGGACCAACGAGCAGCGTGATCTGGGTTCCACATCTTTATTTAGTGAAACGCACAAAACAATAAAGCAAGAACGAAACAAACAACGAACCGTAACTAAGAGGTGTAATATACACTAACTCAAAACATTATCCCATAAAACACAGGTGGAAAAACGCTACCTAAATATGATCCCCAATTAGAGACAGCGATTACCAGCTGCCTCTAATTGGGAATCATACAAAATCCCATACATAGAAAAACAAAATTAGAACTCCACATAGAAATAATAAACTAGACTAACCCCCCAGTCACTCCCTGACCTACTCTACCATAGAAAATACGGGCTCTCTATGGTTAGGACGTGACACCGACGAGCAATATCCACCGTCGTGGATTGGATGAGACCTGAGCTGGAATGGGAAGTCAACAGAGGAAGCTAGTGGGAGGAGCTACAAGAGGCGTATTGTAATGGAATAAATGGAACGGTATCAAACATATGGAAACCACATGGAAACCACATGTTTGACTCCGTTCCATTTACTCCATTCCAGCCATTACAATGAGCCCATCCTCCTATAGCTCCACCCACCAGCCTCCTCTGGAAACAAACTAAATCTGGTTAGCTTTAGAAAACCCTGAGTAGATCTAGCTTGTTTTGTAGTATACCACTTTGGTAAAACTGTAAAGGAGTGAGCCAGAGAATGATGTGGCATTAAGGACAGTAGGTTTAAACCAACAAGGGATGATCAACCTCGGCCAAAAACACTGTGTTCTAATGTTCTGACTGCATATAGCACTGTAAGTAAGTATTTCTTTGTCAAAGGTAACTAACTGCCTCCTCATTCTGACCAGATACATCAGTATTCAGCACCCATTAAAGACATAATCCCTGTCTGTGGTGCGATCAAGTACAGCTCATACAATACATGAGTGCTAGGGTTGAATGCGAGACCAGGTCAAAGGTTAAAAGAAACTGTTCAGGGTCAGGACCATTCCATCTGGCACTTAATCTTATCTTCTCCTTCCTCTTAAATGAGCCTTGTTTCTCCAACATGCATGGGAGAAGATATTGAGACATTACTTATGAATCCTGTATCTTAACTTTACTGTTCTGAGGGCCACAGCACTGTAAAATGTGGGATCATTCCTCAGACTCTACACTGGAGAGGCCACAGTGACAGACACTGCATGGTAATAGTAGACAAGGACATAAACCACATCAATGGAACTACCTTTCATGACCTCCCTCTGAATCAATCAGTTTGGGTCTTTCACCCTGTCTGTCTGTGTATTGTGCCTTCAGAAAGTATTCATACCACTTGACCTATTCCACATTTTGTTGTGTTACAGCCAGAATTCAAAATGTATTAAATCAAAAAGGTTCCACCCCTAATGGCAAAATGAAAAGAAAATTGACATTTTTGCTAATATCTCAGGACTATATAATTTACATAAGTATTAACACACCTTTGGCAGCGATTAAAGCTGTGAGTCTTAGCAACATTTGCAACATTAGCAACATTTGTCCATTATTGTTTTCAAAATTCTTCAAGCTCTGTTAAATTGTTTGTTGATCATTGCTAGACAATCATGCCATAGATTTTCAAGTAGATTTAAGTCAAAACTGTAACTCGGCCACTCAGGAACATTCACTCTTCTTCGTAAGCAACTCCAATGTAGATTTTGTAAGGACCGACGCTGGGAGACGAGAAGCAAGTACAGGGAGTGAACATTTAATGGATGATAGCCAAGAAACAAACAAGGACAGTGTCTGGACAGGGGACACATAACCATCAATGCTGACACGGGGAACAAACTGAGGAGCAGACAGATATAGAGGGGCAATCAACAAAGTAAAGTACTCCAGGTGAGTCCAAAGAGCGCTGATGTACGTAATGATGGTGACAGGTGTGTGTAATGAAGGGCAGCCAAGCGCCGTCGAGCGCCAGCGAGTGGAAGCGGGAGCAGGCGTGACAGATTTAACCTTGTGTTTTAGGTTATTGTCTTGCTGAAAGGTGAATTCATCTCCCGGTGTCTGGTGGAAGCAGATTGAACCAGGTCTTCCTCTAGGAATTTTCCATTCCATTTCTGTTTTATGCAGAAAAACTCCAGAGTCCTTAAAGATTACAAGCATACCCATAACATGATGCAGCCACCACTATGCTTGAAAATATGGAGAGTGGTACTCAGTAATGTGTTGTATTGGATTTGCCCCAAACCTAACACTTTGTACTCAGGACAAAAATTGCTTTGCCACATTTTTTGCAATATTACTTTAGTGACTTGTAAACAGGATGCATGTTTTGGAATATATTTTTTTATGTACAAGCTTCCTTCTTTTCACTCTGTCAATTAGGTTAGTATTGTGGAGTAACTACAATGTTGTTGATCCATCCTCAGTTTTCTCCTATCACACCAATTAAACTGTAATTGTTTTAAAGTGACCATTTGCCGAAGGTTGAAATCCCTGAGCCGTTTCCTTCCTCTCAGGCAACTGAGTTTGGAAGGACGCCTATATCTTTGTAGTGACTAGGAAAAATCGTTTTGAATGGTCGTCCAACTCAACAAGATGGCGCCGACAGAGATGGTCGCCTGGCTTCGAGTCCTTAGGAAACGATGCAGTATTATTTTTTATGTATCATTTCTTACATTGTTAGCCCAGAAAATCTTAAGTGTTTTTACATACAGCTGGGAAGAACTATTGGATATAAGAGCGATGTCAACTTACCAACATTACGACCAAGAATACAACTTTCCCGAAGCAGATCCTTTGTTCGGACCACCACCCAGGACAGTGGATCTAATCCCAGAAGTCAGAGCAGAGCGGCCTCCTGGTCAGGCTCCGTAGGCGTGAACACCGCCCATCACTTCCAAGTATACTACTCGCCAATGTCCAGTCTCTTGAAAACAAGGTAGATGAAATTAGAGCAAGGGTTGCCTTCCAGAGAGACATCAGAGATTGTAACATTCTCTGTTTCACGGAAACATGGCTCTCTCGGGATACATTGTTGGAGTCGGTTCAGCCACAGGGCTTCTTCATGAGTTGCGCCGACAGAGATAAACACCTCTCTGGGAAGAATAGGGCGGGGGACTATGCTTCATGATTAACAACTCATGGTGTAATCATAACAACATACAGGAACTCAAGTCCTTCTGCTCACCCGACCTAGAATTCCTTACAATCAAATGCCGGTCATATTATCTCCCAAGAATATTCTTGTCCATTATCGTCACAGCTGTGTATATACCCCCTCAAGCACACACTCTCAAGGAACTTCACTGGACTCTATGTAAACTGGAAACCATATATCCTGAGAATGCATTTATTGTAGCTGGGGATTTTAACAAAGAAAATGTGAGAACAAGGCTACCTAAATTCTATCAGCACTAGGATTTTAGCACGCATGCAATACACTCGATCACTGCAACTATAACTTCCGCGATGCATACAAGGCCCTCCCTCGCCCTCCCTTTGGTAAATCCGACCACGACTCCATCTTGCTCCCACCATCTTATAGGCATAAACTCAAACAGAATGTACCTGTGACTAAAACCATTCAACGCTGGTCTTACCAATCGGAATCCACGCTTCAAGATTGTTTTGATCACGCGGACTGGGAAATGTTCCCGGGCAGCCCCAGAGAATAACATTGATCTATATGCTGACTCGGTGAGTGAGTTTATAAGGAAGTGCATTGGAGATGTTGTACCCACTGTGACTATTAAAACCTACCCTAACCAGAAACTGATGGCGGCATTCGCGCAAAACTGAAAGCAAGAACAACAGCATTTAACCATGGAAAGAGGACTGGGAATATGGCCGAATATAAACAGTGTAGTTATTCCCTCCGCAAGGAAATCAAACAAGCGAAATGTAGGGAGTAGCAATTCAACGGCTCAGACGCAAGACGTATGTGGCAGGGTCTACAGGAAATCACGGACTACAAAAAGGAAACCAGCCACGTTATGGACACCGACGTCTCGCTTCCAGACAAACTAAACACCTTCTTTGCCCACTTTGAGGATAATACAGTGCCACCGTCGCAGCCCGCTAACAAGGACTGCGTGGCCATGCACACCTCCAACTCAATCATCAAGTTTGCAGATGACACAACAGTAGTGGGCTTGATTACCAACAACGACGAGACAGCCTATGGGGAAGAGGTGAGGGCACTCGGAGTGTGGTGTCAGGAAAACAACCTCTCACTCAGCGTCAACAAAATAAAGGAGATGATCGTGAACTTCAGGAAACAGCAGAGGGAGCACCCTCCTATCCATATCGAAGGGTAGTGGAGAAGGTGGAACGTTTTAAGTTCCTCAGCGTACACATCACGGACAAGCTGAAATGGTCCACCCACACAGACAGTGTGGTGAAGAAGGCGCAACAGCGCCTCTTCAACCTCAGGAGGCTGAAGAAATTTGGCTTGTCACCTAAAACCCTGACAAACTTTTACAGATGCACAATAGAGAGCATCCTGTTGGGCTTTATCACTACCTGGTACAGCAACTGCACCGCCTTCAACCACAAGGCGCTCCAGAGTGTGGTGAGGTCTGCACAACGCATCACTGGGGCAAACTACCTGCCCTCCAAGACACCTATAGCACCCGATGTCACAGGAAGGCCAAAAAGACTTTCAAGGACAACAACCACCCGAACTACTGCCTGTTCACCCCGTAACCATCCAGAAGGCGAGGTCAGTACAGGCGCATCAAAGCTGGGACCGAGAGTCTGAAAAACAGCTTCTATCTCAAGGCCACCAGACTGCTAAACAGCAATCACTAACTCAGAGAGGCTGCTGCCTACATAGAGACTCATATCACTGGCCACTTTAATAAATGGATCACTAGTCACTTTAAACAATGCCACTTTAATAATGTTAACATATCTTACATATACTCTACCTTATACCATCTTTGCACCTTGTCTATGCCGCTCGGCCACCGCTCATCCATATATTTATATGTACATATTCTTGTTCCATCCCTTCAGATTTGTGTGTATTAGGTAGTTGTTGGGGAATTGTTAGATTACTTGTTAGATATTACTGCATTGTCGGAACTAGAAACACAAGCGTTTCGCTACACTCGCATTAACATCTGCTAACCATGTGTATGTGACCAATAATATTTGATTTGATTTGACTGGGTGTATTGATACACCATCCAAAGTGTAACACTATTGTGACATTTTAACTCCTGAACATTTTTAGGCATGCCATAACAAAGGGGGTTTCATTTTTGATTAATTAGAAAAAATATAATTCCACTTGACATTATTGGGTAGGGTGTGTAGGCCAGTGACACAAACAAAAATATTAAGTTCAGACTGTAACACAACAAAATGTGTGTAACGGTTATCCTGTGGTGAAGGAGAGGCGGACCAAAACGCAGTGTGGTGTTTATTCATGTTTTTTTAATAAAGACACTATACATGAATAAACTAACAAACACAATAAACGTGAGAACTCAAAACAGCCCTATCTGGTGCAAACAAAGAGACAGGAACAATCACCCACAAACACACAGTGAAACCCAGGCTCCCTAAATATGGTTCCCAATCAGAGACAATGACTAACACCTGCCTCTGATTGAGAACCATATCAGGCCAGACATAGAAATAGACAAACAAGACATCCAACATAGAATGCCCACTCAGATCACACCCTGACCAACCAAAACATAGAAACATACAAAGCAAACTATGGTCAGGGTGTGACAATGTGGAAAAAGTCAAGGGGTGTGAATACTTTCTGAAGGCACTGTATGTACCCATAAGAGCCAGGATCTTTGTAAAACGTAAGTGCTTTTTTTTATGGTAGCTCACATTTGGCTGTCGTATAGGCATCTGACATATCATCCACTTTGGGGTTATAGTTTGAGTTACATTTTCTTGTATAGTCTTTACAGCTTCCTCTTTACACAGCTTTTATACGGTATTTTGGTATACCCAAACTTCTGAAGAGAGAACTGTAAACATGCTCTGAATTTCTTGGTCAAACAGTATTGTAATATTGATAATTGTAATGTGAAAATGTAGTATTGGGAAACGTTTACAGAACAATACAATTCCCCATATTCCTGCGTGAAATGGACTTAATTGCGACATCTACTGTCAAGATCAGATATTTCAGCAGATGTTGTATTCCATACCCATTCTTATTAACCCCAGGTGAGTTTGTCCTATTTGCAGTGTATTTGAAATACTTGCACATTTTTACCCCTTGGTCATTTATCCATAGACCTCTAGAAATCAGGTCAACTCCTGACAGGTAGAAAAACTACATTTAATGACGCTGCCTCTATGCATGCAGAATCAAAACAATCCTGCACAGGCTACAAGGTTGGTTGTTAAAATGCTACAAGGTTGGTTGTTAAAATGCTACAAATGCACGTGGAAGGCTATAATTAAGATAAATTAATCGTAGTTCAAAGGAGCTGTAGGCTTGTTTTAATCTCTTTCGTCGGTGAGAGTGGAACTTTGTGGACTTCCTGTGTGTATTATCTGTCAGGAGATCTGGCTCCAGTCAACTGCGCCACGGCGGTGTATGTAGCCTGCTCTCACCCATCTCCTGCCACTCCTGCCCTCCTGCTCAGGGGTGAAGAGATGGTGAGCAAAGCACAGAGATAACAGAGTGCAAACACCAGCGAGCACAACACCACACTTTCTATAGTAGTCACCGGCGTGATCTTCCTGTCTGGGTTGGCGCCCCCCCTTGGGTTGTGCCGTGGCGGAGATCTTTGTGGGCTATACTCGGCCTTGTCTCAGGATGGTAAGTTGGTGGTTGAAGATATCCCTCTAGTGGTGTGGGGGCTGTGCTTTGGCAAATTGGGTGGGGTTATATCCTGCTAGTTTGGCCCTGTCCAGGGGTATCATTGGAAGGGGCCACAGTGTCTCCCGACCCCTCCTGTCTCAGCCTCCAGTATTTATGCTGCAGTAGTTTATGTGTCGGGGGGCTAGGGCCAGTCTGTTATATCTGGAGTATTTCTCCTGTCTTATCCGGTGTCTTGTGTGAATTGAAGTATGCTCTCTCTAATTCTTTCTTTCTCTCTCTGAGGACCTGAGCCCTAGGACCATGCCTCAGGACTACCTGGCCTGATGACTCCTTGCTGTCCCCAGTCCACCTGGCCGTGCTGCTGCTCCAGTTTCAACTGTTCTGCCTGCGGCTATGGAACCAGACCTGCTGTTTTCAACTCTCTAGAGACAGCAGGAGCGGTAGAGATACTCTGAATGATCGGCTTTGAAAAGCCAACTGACATTTACTCCTGAGCTGCTGCCCTGTTGCACCCTCGACAACCACTGTGATTATTATTATTTGACTCTGCTGGTCATCTTTGAACATTTGAATATCTTGGCCATGTTCTGTTATAATCTCCATCCAGCACAGCCAGATGAGGACTGGCCACCCCTCATAGCCTGGTTCCTCTCTAGGTTTCTTCCTAGGTTCTGGCCTTTCTAGGGAGTTGTTCCTAGCCACCGTGCTTCTACACCTGCATTGCTTGCTGTTTGGGGTTTTAGGCTGGGGTTCTGTACAGCACTTTGAGATATCATCTGATGTAAAAAGGGCTTTATAAATAAATTTGATTTGACTTGATTTGATTTTATACACCATCCAGCCTGAGCTGAGTCTGCATGAGCATATTCCAGTGCAATTTTTACAAAAACCCATGCTGGGAATATTGTATTGCATAATAAAAATATTAGAGACAGGTTTGTTTCCACTACACCTGTAGTGCCTACTGGCCATAGTATATTCTGGCAGGGGGAGTTTTGTTCAGAGCCACAATGCTTCTAAACGTTAACACGGATCACTTGCGGCACGGTTTTGGAAACATAAGGAACATATTTCTTTATATCAGTGAGAAATTATTTTAAAAGGGTTAGGGTTAGGGATCCCACAAGGCCATATTTTCATGTTATATAGATCAGGTCAAGGAACCAAGCGACAACACTGCCCCCCCGGCTGCGGAAGGAATGATATGGCATGTCTCAGTTTTCAGGTAGTACAAAAGTATGTTGAATTACAAGGAGCCGCCCCCTTTGTGCCAAAATATTACATTGCAACACTGTGCTACGCTCTGAACCGTCTGTCTCTGTAGTGTGTGACGATTAGAACCGAAAACCATGGACAGATGGCAGCATTCGCGCAAAACTGAAAGTGCGAAGCACCGTATTTAACCATGGTAAAGTGACTGGGAACATGGACATGTACAAACAGACCAGCTATGGCCTCTTTAAAGCAATCAAAGAGGAAAAATTACGGAACTGGGACAAAGTGGAGAAATGTAATGGCTCAGACACGAGATGTATGTGGCAGGGACTCCAGGCAATCACGGATTATAAAGGGAAAACCAGCCACGTTGCAGCCACTGACGTCTCGCTCCCGGATAAGCTAAATACTTTCTTCGCCCGCTTCGAGGAAAACAACATGACCCACCTACGGGTCATCTCTCCATATCCCAATCTCTCCATATCCCAGTCTGTTGTCCTCACTTGCTTCACGATGTCCACCATTGTTCCTGTACCCAAGAAAGTGAAGGTAACTGAACTAAATGACTATAGTCACATAGCACTCACTTCTGTCATCATGAAGTTCTTTAAGAGGCTAGTTAAGGACAATATCACCTCCAACTTACTCAACAACCTAGACCCACTACAATTCACCTACTTCTCCAACAGATCCAAGGACGACGCGGTCGCCATTGCACTTCACACTGCCCTATCCCACCTGGACAAGAGAAATATCTATGTAGGAATTCTGTTCATTGAATACAGCTTAGTCTTCAACACCATAGTGCCCTCCAAGCTCATCACTAAACTCAGGGCCCTGGGTCTGAACCCCCCTCACTGTGCAACTGAGTCCTAGACTTCCTGATGGGCCGATCTCACGTGGTGAAGGTGGGCAACAACACCTCCACCTCGCTGATCCTCAACACGGGGGCCCCACCGGGGTGGGTGCTCCGCCCCCTCCTGTCCTCCCTGTTCACCCATGACCGCGTGGCCCGCACGTCTACAACTCATTCATCAAGTTTGCTGATGACACAACAGTGGTAGGTCTGATTACCAACAATGACGAGACAGTCTACAGGGAGGTGGTGAGGGCCCTGGCGGAGTGGTGCCAGGAAAATAACCTCTCCCTCAATGTCAACAAAACTAAGGAGCTGATTGTGGACTACACGAGACAGTGGAGAGAGCACGCCCCCATCTACATTGACCGGGCCGCAGTGGAGAGGGTCAAAAGCTTCAAGTTCCTCGGCGTGCACATCACTGACGACCTGAAATGGTCCCTTCACACATAGTGTGGTGAAGAAGATGCAACAGTGCCTCTTCAACCTCAGGAGGCTGAAGATGCACCATTGAGAGCATCCTCTGGGGCTGTTGTATGACCAGCTGGTACGGCAATTGCACCGTCTGCAACCGCAGGGCTCTCCAGAGGGTGGTGCAGTCTGCCCAACGCATCATCGGGGGAACACTTCCTGTCCTCCAGGACATCTACAGCACCCGGTGTCACAGAAAGGCCAAGAAGCTCATCAAGGAACTCAGCCATATACAGTGCTGTGAAAAAGCATTTGACCCTTTTCTAATTTTCTCTATTTTCTGCATATTTTTTATACTGAATGTTATCAGATCTTCAACCAAAACCTAATATTAGAGCTTACAAATAACAAAGCCAACTGATATTTATTTTATTTATTTGATTAACAAAGTTATTTAACACCCAATTCCCCTGTGCAAAAAAAGAATTGCCCCCTTCCACTCATTAACTGGTTGTACCACCTTTAGCTGCAATGACTGCAACAAAATGCTTCCTTTAGTTGTTGATCAGTCTCTTACATCGCTGCGGGGGAATCTTGGCCCACTCTTGCATAAAGAACTGCTTTAACTCAGCAATATTTGTGGGTTTTTAAGTCCTATCACAACATCTCAATTGGGATTAGGTCTAAACTTTGACTAGGCCATTCCAAAACTTCAATTGTTTAGCTTTTTATCCATTTTCATGTAGACTTGATTGTGTGTTTTGGAACGTTGTCTTGCTGCATGACCCAGCTGTGCTTCAGCTTCAGCTCACAGATGAATGGCCAGAAATTCTCCTGTAGTATTTCCTGATACAGAGCAGAAGCCATGGTTCCTTCAATTAAGGCAAGTCGTCCAGGTCCTGAGGCAGCAAAACATTCCCAGACCATCGCATTACCACCACCATGCTTGACCGTTGGTATGAGGTTCTTACTGTGGAATGCAGTGTTTGGTTTTCGCCAGACATAGTGGGACCCATGTCATCCAAAAAGTTGACTCAAGTTTGCCAAATTACTCATTCTGATATTCTTAATTGTTTTTTATTTTAACTTTCTTATGTGTGTTTTGTATTGCTTGGTATTATTACTGCAATGTTGGAGCAAGAACACAATTATTTCGCTACACCAGAAAATCTGTGTTTGCGACCAATAAACTTTAACTTCATAGCACTTGTTTAAGGAAACATAGATTAGAGCCTATGATTTTATTGATTTTACAGTTCAAATAAGGAAATCAGTCAATTGAAATAAATAAATTAGGCCCTAATCTATGGATTTCACATGACTGGGCAGAGGCCCACCCACTGGGGAGCCAGGCCCAGCCAATCAGAATTTTTTTCCACAAAAGAGATTTATTACATACAGAAATAATCCTCAGTTTCATCAGCTGTCTGGGTGGCTGGTCTCAGACGATCCCACAGGTGAAGAAGCTGGATGTGGATATCCTAGGCTGGCGTGGTTACACGTGGTCTGCGGTTGTGAGGCCGGTTGGACGTACTGCCAAATTATCTAAAACGACGTTGGAGACATGCCAATTGCATGCTCCCTCAAAACTTCAGACATCTGTGACATTGTGTTGTGTGACAAAACTGTACATTTTAGAGCGGCCTTTTATTTTACCCAGCACAAGGTGCACCTGTGTAATAATCATGTTTTTTATTTTTTATTTTTTTATTATTATTATATATTATTTTTTTAACGTTTAAAAAAAAAACAGCTTCTTGATATGACACACCTGTCAGGTGGATGGATTATCTTTGCAAAGGAGAAATGCTCACTAACAGGGATGTAAACAACTTTGTGCACAAAATTTGACAGAAATAAGCTTTTCATGCGTATGGACAATTTCTGACATCTTTCATTTCAGCTCATGAAACATGGGACCAACACTTTACATGTTGCTTTTATATTTTTGTTCAGTGTATATAGCTATCTGCATCTCCGAACACGTGTGTAAACAGAAGACGGACGCAACAAATTCAGGCTGTTTTGGCTGCCAATTCACCTCTAAATATAACATGTAAGGTCCTTGGACTTTAAGGAGTAAGCCTAACGTTAGGCTTCTTTAGTCCATTATTGGGTTAGGTCTAGATAAAGGTTTTCATTGTCTGCAGAATTTAAAAAAAATCCATGTCGTTGAAAGAATAAAACAATGTTCAATAGTCAGGAGAGCAAATCAATTTGCATATACAGTGCATTCGGAAGATATTTAGACCCCTTGACTTTGTCCACATTTTGTGACCTTACAACCTTATTCTAAAATGCATGAAATCATTTGTCTTCATCATCAATCTACACACAATACCCCAAAATGAAAAAGCGAAAATATGTTTTTAGAAATGTTTGTAAATGTATAAAAAAAATAATAAACAGAAATACCTTATTTACATGGGTATTCAGAGCCTTTGCTGTGAGACGAAATTGAGCTCATCCTGTTTCAATTGATCATCCTTGAGATGTTTCTACAACTTGATTGGAGTCCACCTGTGGTAAATTGAATTGACTGGACATGATTTGGATATGCACACACCTGTCTATATAATGTCCTGCAGTTGATAATGCATGTCAGAGCAAAAACCAAGCCACAAGGTCGAAGGACTTGTCCGTAGAGCTCCGAGACAGGATTGTGTCGAGGCACAGATCTGGGGAAGGGTACCAAAAAATGTCTGCAACATTGAAGGTCCCCAAGAGCACAATGGCCTCCATCATTCTTAAATGGAAGAAGTTTGGAACCACCAAGACTCTTCCTAGAGCTGGCCGCCCGGCCAAACTGAGGATTCGGAGAAGGGCTTTGGTCAGGGAGGTGACCAAGACCCGAAGGTTACTCTGACAGAGCTCCAGAGTTGCTCTGTGGAGATGGAAAAACCTTTCAGAAGGACAACCAGCACTCTAACAATCAGTCCTTTATGGTAGAGTGGCCAGACGGAAGCCACTCCTCAGGAAAAGACACATGACAGCCCGCTTGGAGTTTGCCAAAAGGCACCTAAGGACTCTTAGACCATGAGAAACAAGATTCTCTGGGCTGATGAAACCAAGATTGAACTCTTTGGCCTGAATGCCAAGTGTCACGTCTCGAGAAAACCTGGCACCATCCCTACAGTGAAGCATGGTGGTGGCAGCATCGTGCTGTGGCAATGTTTTTCAGCGGCAGGGACTGGGAGACTAGCCAGGATCGAAGGAAAGATGAACGGAGCAAAGTACAGAGAGATCCTTGATGAAAACCTGCTCCAGAGCACTCGGGACCTCAGACTGGGGCGAAGGTTCACCTTCCAACAGGACAACGACCCTAAGCACACAACTCAGGAGTGGCTTCAGGACAAGTCTCTGAATGTCCTTGAGTGGCCCAGCCAGAGCACTGACTTGAACCGATCAAACATTTATAGAGAGACCTGAAAATAGCTGTGCGGCAACGCTCCCCATCCAACCTCACAGAGCTTGAGAGGATCTGCAGAGAAGAATGGGAGAAACTCCCCAAATACAGGTGTGCCAAGCTTGTAGCATCATAACCAAGAAGACTTGAGGCTGTAATCGCTGCCAAAGGTGCTTCAACAAAGTACTG
Source organism: Oncorhynchus clarkii lewisi (assembly GCF_045791955.1). Taxonomy (NCBI): domain Eukaryota; kingdom Metazoa; phylum Chordata; class Actinopteri; order Salmoniformes; family Salmonidae; genus Oncorhynchus; species Oncorhynchus clarkii. Next base: position 39,936,551 of record NC_092156.1, read on the forward strand.
AGTAAAGGGTCTGAATACTAATGTAAATGTGAGATTTCAGTTATTTTTTCTACATTTGCTAACATTTTTAAAAACCTGTTTTTGCTTTGTCTTTATGGGGTGATGTGTGCAGGTTGTTGTGGGGGTAAAAACATGAAATCCATTTTAGAATAAGGCTGTAATCAAGGGGTCTGAATACTTTCCAAATGCACTGTATATGAGAACTAAAAACCCAGTTTAGATATGATCAAGGGTTCATGTATCAAGATTAGGCCTGTGGCAGGGTCAGAATACATCTTTGAATCCCCCCCCCCCCCCATGCGACCCAAATTTACCCTTTACTCATTTTGAGGTTTGGATGAGGCACTAACTGACCAGGCATTGACTAAATGTTCATGACAAATAGTTTTCCTCCTCAGGACTTGGGGTCGAGAGGTGGGGGATTCTCGCTCAGTTAATTGCGAAATAACAGAATGTAGGGCAACAATGGGCGCTAACTAAAATGAGTTTTGTGATTATCCTTGTAGAATAAAGGCGACAGGGCTCACTAATTAGGAGCTGTGTCACTGAGGTCCTACTCAGTCTTCGTGCGCGGGTGTGTAGAGGTTGTGGGGCCGGCAGGCAGGCGACAGGCGCCGGTGCCTGGACAAAGGACTGTCTGCTGCTGGGTTGCAAGGATTCCAAAGTCCCAGTCCCCGCGAAACACCCTGCCGCGACTCTTAACCCCTTCACTAGACGGTGCCATTTCCGTCAACTCTCTCTCTCTCTCTGTCACACACACCGTTTTAAGATCAGGCTAATGACTGTATATGATTATATTCACATTCGTCAACTAGCTTGCAACATTTTTGATTTTTTTTGCGTCTTTAGGCTACAGACAAAAAAGGAAGTGGTGCGTTGCAACGTTAAGCCTATTTGAGCATAAACATCACCTTTGAATATAAATTTCCAATACATTGAACGATATTGACTTCTAATTTGTAGGCTACAGTTTTAACTCTCGAAATAGGAACGACTAAATAGGTTGTTTGTGTGTAATATAAGTTTAGAATACTTTTTAAATAACTGGAGAGCCTAACTAATATGTTCACTATACAGCCAATAGGGTATGTATAAACAATTACAGATATGGCCCCAATAATACAATGCAAAAGGCAGAAACTCAAAAACTTAAATAAACAATTATGCACTAGGTTTGATAAAAAAAAATATTTCGAAATGGAGGTGAGGGAATAATGAAAAACCTAGAAAATTATATACATTTTATTATTTATGTGATTTTGTGATAACATTTCGTATCCAACAATGTTTTTGTAGTGTAGGCTAACATTGAGCTAGGCTAGAATTAAAATGTGAGATAAAAAAATAAAATAATGTACTGACAGATCAGTCTGGACTCTGGTGTAGACGAGACCAGGCTGGACACATAGGCCTATGATATACTCGTTTTTAAGAGCTATTGGATTTCATTATTTAGCCATACATTTGTAAAGACCTCAGTTCTTTTGATGCTGAGGGTGTACTATTTAATCAACGACGGCAGGGGGCGGAACACAATTTATTTTTTGCAATGTTGGGTTTCAACAAAAGGTTCCAGAAAATATTATTGGTAGGTCATATTAAATATTATGATACATTTTAAGATGTGTTATTGATTCGATACACCCATCACAATATTAAAGAAACAATGTTCAAAGTTGTACTTTTTCTTTATAGTAATTACGGATTACAACTTTGATTTTGGTCAAACTTGTCATGTCAAACCAACTGAAACCTAGGCTTGGTTTGAACCTACTGTTAAACATACAGGGACATATTGGCAATTAAAGGAAGGATCTGGTTTGAAATAATAAAATACACATATATTTTGAATTCTTTCAAAAAGTAAAAATATTGTTTAAACGAACTAATTGCACTCTTAGGCCTGTTATATCCCACCTAAACTCCATAGTTTGTCAAACGTTTGCTTTGACGTTGAAGCTATAGGGGTCAACACTATTGGACATGCAGAAACTGTTGTAAGAAAAATAATATTTGCTCTTATTATCAAGGAATAAAGCCTTTAAGGCATTACCTTGTTCTTTTTGTCAAGCCTTTAATCTAATTCCCAAACATGTACTTCACAAGGCAAGCTTATCAATAAACGAAGACAATGAAGTAACTGATACAAAACATCACCTGAATGACACATTCCTTTTTATTTAAAGTGTGAGGAGCTCAACAAAAGCATATTAATGCGTATGAATTTACCCGAATAAACCAGCATAAAAGATACCAATTGAGCTACCTCTGACGAGGTAGTCTTCAGTGCTGGAGAAAAAGAAACCTGAGTTTTCCCTGCCAAATGAACAGTGCTGCGCATTGTATCGCAAAACAATGTTTCATCAACAGCATCCGAAATCCTTGGGATGTCCCTAACCCTAACACTAACCCTAACCTTAACCTGAACCCATACTCTAACCTTAACCCAAACTCTTACCTTAACCCTTACCCTTACCCTGACCCTAACCTTAATCCTTCCCTTAACCATGTTAAAATGCAACTTCAATGGGGTAGGGACGTCCCAAGGATCCCAGATAGCATGGACCGGAAAGGGTATGCAGGTGGCACGCATTTCGTTCGTATTTCATCTCACTGGCGGGGATAAACAGCAATGCATCACAAACATTTGAAACTCATTCGGTTAACAACAAACGCTAAATAGTGTTCATGTACAATATATTTCCATGTAAAAGGGGAAATTATAAATGCAACAAGTTGAAATCTAAGTAGTATATACACGCCAATGTACAGATTTGAATAAATTAATAACAAGTTGCGTATTATTTTATCCTTATATTTACAGAATTTATTTTCTTGGAAACATAAATAATTCAATCAGATTAATGTTTCATGTTGTGAGTTACAAATGTCTTTCCAAAACAGCTTCAGAAACCAGTTTAACTGTGTCTCCTTTCCATCCCTTTTGAAATCTATTGTAATGTATTTTTGGGGTGTAGCTTTATCCTTATCAATAGCCTAGCGAACAGCCCCAACATCCTCTGTTCATCCTCCGTTCCTCCTTCAGGAGCCGAGATGCTCTCCATACACATGCAGCAATCCTACACTGACGTGAAAAATGAATCTATATCACCAATAGTATGTCATTTGATGAATTCACCTCGTCAGCCCATATCCATCCATCTCACTCTCAGAACAACTGTGTATATAGCCCGACAGAATCGTGTCAAATATACCTTGAATGAACAGGTGGTTCTGGTCACTTTGGAGCGTCAATGGCAGGAGACATTTCTCTGGGTTGTTCCAGTCCTCTGACCAGCCTCTGTATATTTTGCAGTTCGTTAGTGGAATCCTTCTTAGATGTTTTGGGGGATGCCGTCCTCTGGCTGGCCACTTTGTGGCTGTGGTGCTCAGATACAGGACTTGTTTCTCTGCTGCCTGATTTGGACAGGTCGGATGGTGCGTTGATGCTGCCCGGCAGCCCTGTGGTGAGCAGGTTTGTGCTTGAAGGAATAGATGTGGGTATCTGATAAGGGTTGAATCGCAGCCGTGGTCGGGAGGTGGTGAGGAAAGGGTTTCTGCCCAATGAGGAGGCTGCAGTGCAGGAGGGGAGGGCCGAGGCCGCAGCAGCTGCAGCTGCCATGTAGGTGTATGGATACGGGAACAGTCCTCCAAAAGGTGGCATCGAAATTCCCTGTGTTCAAAAAATGATGGCGTTATTATACATGCACAAATGCTACAAAGACAGGGTTCCAGGCCTGTCATACTTCTTCGATGTGCATGGATGTTTTTTTGTTGAACATTTACCCTGAAAACCTTTTAGAGTTACATTTGTGTCTCTCTGTCTCTGTTTCATCGACAACTGTAGCCTACAGGCTATTAAAAAGAATATAATCTACTACCATTACAAAAGTAGCCCTATGTCTATCCATCATTTAAAAAAGCATATTATTATGTTCTCAATCAAATCAAAAAAAGGCATCCACAAAGTCCCAATTTTGTTTGGAATAACCCAATATAGGCGGCTTTATTCATTCTCCATAAAGTCATACATCTACATTAAATATACTGAACTTATTTATTATGAATGCAATTGAAGGTGATGCTAAAAAGACACTTCAATTGCAGAAGTTTGTGCAGGAAAACTCATAGAAATATGAAGTGTTCCTCAGCTATATCTATTGTGGTGTAATTCGTTGTTGGGAAGAAATTATTATTATTAGGCCGGCATGCATTGCTGCTGTCATGCATGCTTGTCTGTTGAAATTAGTTAGAGTAGAAGTTAACTTTTTACCTGAGATGCTAGCATGTGCTGTGACAAGTGGAACGGAAAGTGACTATGACAGCCCGCGCTTTGAGAGGAGAGGCTTCCGTTTTCCATGCCATTCGCTCCAGAAACAGATGTCAACAGATGCCCCATGCCCATGGTGGAGAATGCCCCTGGTGCCATCGCAAACTGTCCGGGGTGGAACAACATTTGTCCCGTATTCAAAGGGTTAAAGAACTGTTGACTGTGCAAACCAGAAAATGCCAGACTCTGCAGGTGACTCGCACTAAAGTGTGATGGACTCTCCGTCTGTACCATCAAAGGAGAAAACCCATCTTTCACCCCACTGATGCCCCCACTATCCGTGTTGTTCTTTGTAGGTTCCGTCTCTTGGCGGTGCTTATGCTCTAACTTGTCCTTTTCAAGATTTCGAATACTGAACACAGAGTCGCTCTCTTTCCTTGAATCCAGGTGTTCGTTTTTTTTTTCCAGAAGATTCCTATCCCTCACTCTGTTATCGCCTTTAGGGCTGAGAGGAGAGGTTGGTTCAGGCCCGGGGCTGCTGGCTGCGATGGAGCGCTCCTCTTGTGGGTCAAGCTCCTGATCACTGTCAGTGCAGTTCTTGTCGTCTGTAAAACATTATATCAAACTTCCATTAAACGATCTACATTTTATGATACACTATAATATAATGTATTTAAAAACTCTCAAGTCTAAATGAAAGGCTTTACATAGCCTATAGCACAATTAAAGCAAAAATAACTAGAGGCTATGATGTGTAGGTCTAGCCTATATATAGCTTCCAGTATGCTAAAACCATTTAATATCACAACCAGCACATGCGTGGCATTACTTTATATATTATTTGAAGGAAGGCGTCGTGATGTAGTGTTAACATTAATTTCATAACCACTTCCCTTTTGCTCGTAAAAACTTTGTTTCGCTGGTAAGATTGGCATACATTATGTTTTAAAGTCGTTCTATAAAGCTTCCGCAGTTGAACTAGAGGCCTTCGTTTAGTGCTTGGTTGATAATCGAATGCATAACTATCGAATAATGATCTGAAAACCATACTACAGTAATCAAGGGGCTGAATGTTTATGGACCTGTCAGTAGATGGCGCATTGGATCACGTTACACTGATGCATGAAGCCTAGCTTTCATGTTCTACAGAGATATTGATACGTAAAATAGTATATTGTGGGTAAATAAATCATAATGTCTGCTATTATTTCTCCTTTTAATTGATTTAATATTATTTTATGTTGTACCACACGTTTATACCTTCTACTTAACTCTAAACTAATGTCACAACTGAGCACATAGCAATCACAGATTTACCCACTTTCTCGCGTTTTCTTCTTTTCTCCTACAAATATTATTTTTTCTCTCTTATCCAATTGTAAACCACCCAATTATCCTCAGGTTAATGACACATAATAAGAACCTTAAGGTTTGTTTCCATTTGTGTTTATCATTTCTTAATTACTGGCATCTTCAAAATGACCAATTTGGTGGACACGAAAAGTAATGTAAACAATGCTTTATGAGCAGTCTTACCTCGACTGGTTCGGTTGAACCTCAGTGGACTAGTTACATGTCCCAGTGGAGAATGAACCGAGTCCCCTCCGGTGGTTTGTTCAAAGGAGGAGTCATCTGAGTCGGCACAGTCCCCGTCCCCTTTAAGGTCCCGGTCCTCATACATGCTCAGCGATGGAAGGGTTAACTGCTTCCTGCAGACCGGACTGAGATTAGTTAATGCATCTGTATTTTGATCAAATCACTAGACAATAATGCTTGGTCTGCAAATTATTGTTGTTTATCCCTATGGGGAAATTATTTTCAATTTATGGTCATATTTTCAGGTTAATCTTTTTTTATTCAATAACGAATAAAATAATATACCTCTTTTCCCGTCGTCCATTTCCCGTGTCTCTGAACCCTTTAGCAAATGGGTTGTGATCAATTTTGAGTTGTGTGATCTGTAGAGAAAACGAGAGTGCATGGCATCAACAATGGGATCCTGAAAAGACTGAAATGTATTTCAAATGTACTATTCTTGACCTACCACTAATAACAATAATACAAATAATAATAATTATGCCAATGATAAGCAAAATGATTAATCAATAAGCATTATTGATAGAATAATATTTGTAACAATAGCAATGTTTTGGTGCTGGGGACTGCTGTGCTTGTTATCTCCTGCGCTCTAGAGGCAAGACAAGCATCTCTTTTGATGAAGTGTAGTTACTAAAGCTTATCAATTATTCATTATTCTTCTTAAAGGAAAGTACTATACCTAAAATTCCGATTAGCATACGCTGATGTCATTTTCTCAGAGACTGAATGCTACTTTTTATTGCAAGCTACTTTTTAAACTTTAATTGCACACATACACGGCCTTGTTTATTTAGGAACAATACTATTCGTTCATGTATTCATTTTCGTCTGTCCTTTTGAGTTTTTAGAAGCTGTGTGTGTTCATGCTTTGCGTTAGTGGATTGCATGCTTTGATTGTTCAGAACTGTGTTGGTGTCTCCATGCAGTAGCCCAAAGACATAGTGAGGATAAGTGCCTTCTAATCGATTGTGACTCTCTACCATACATTTAATGATACCAACAAGCCCACTAGGCCTTCAACATGTACTCCAATTAACATCAACAGGGAGGGGTTGCTATAGCCAACATTAGGCATATAAAATAAGTTATTGAGACTAAAACATTCCACATGAAAGTTAACTGACACCTCAGGTTCAACTATCAGCATATATGTGTGTGTGTGTTACACACACACACACACACACATACACACACACACACACACACACACACACACACACACACACACACACACACACACACACACACACACACACACACACACACACACACACACACACACACACACACCATAAGTTTATAAAAACTCAAACATAAATAGAACAGGTCTAATTCTGAATACACAACCGTGTTTACACATCCAGCAGTCAACATTCAATATTCTAACATTTAACATAGACGTTTCGCATATTATCTTCTGGTAAAGCTTACCTTGTCATTCTGATATGCAGTGACAGCGATAAAATCTGTCTCTGGAAAAACATATGTCCGGAAGGTGCTGTAAGGGAGCTTCAGAATGTCGTTGGCCCTCACTATATGAAATCTGGGCTGGTATTTATGCATCGAATTCAGGATAGTCTGAGAATGCAAAGAAACAGAAAATATGTTACGGTGATCATGCTGAAACACGTTTTGGTTTGAACTGAGATGACGAGGACAATAACAATGATGACTTCGTTGATTTGTTGGCACTTGTATTTCTTGTGTTATTGCAGGGAACTTATACATTCCACCGAAACACACACCATGTTAATAATGCACTATTTATTTGTATAGGGCGGTGATTTCCTCTACAGTGAAATATAACAAATGTAGGCCTACTACAAACGTTGGTGTACTATTTCGAGCGTTTATGCTGACAATGCAGACTGACCGAGTGTTCTGCATTGGGGCACAGCCCCTAACATCCAGGTTCTAATGTGGAACTAACGATTCTGATTATGCCTTATCATTAGCCTTATTACATGTATAGGCCTATATAACCCCGTTACGTGGGATTATGCATTTATATCAACTTTTCTCAAATGTTTTACTGCACTTGTCAATTAATATTAACCTATGAAGGATTTGCAACATCTTTGAAAATGTTTCAAAGACTTCATAAATGCGTAGGTTATGTAGGCTGAACATGGTTATGAAAGCAACAGCTATTGTAACGCTTTGCCTACTTTGATTTGTCCTAACCTACATTAGACATGCAAAAAAAAAAACGGAAAGAGCAGGCAACAATAACTGAATTACTGTTTATCAAAAATACCATAAAATCAAATCTGTATTCAAATCCTATTCAAAATACTGCCCTATTACAGCGACGTAGACAGTAGTCTATTGGGAAGTATTTGGGTTACTTAGTTGTTATTGCTTTTGCATGTAAGTATTGGGTGAGTATCTGCTACCATTTCAAAGCGCCCCACTTGCAATCTTTTTATCCAAATTTCACTGAAAGGTAACATTACCGTAATCAATTCAAGAGAGATCAAGTCTGCCCTATGTCTTTGACCTGGTTCTAGCTACTTGACTTAACTGCAAACTTTGTCACTCTGCTCTGCACCGAAATATACCACGAATTAAATATTTTTAAAGACAATAAATCAAATCTGAACCACTGTTGTTGAGCCTTAAAACTATTTTGGAGATGCATGGTGGGTTACTGTTGTCCTATCAATATTTTTGTGATTTTCTAATGCATCATTTTGCATTGTTATTGGTTATGAATAAAGGTTAAATCATGTATCAACTGATGTCATAGCCTCCAAAAACATTACAAATATAGATTATTCTAGGCCTACTATTGACCTCATAATAATATGTACCATAATTCAATTAGGTCTAGGCCCTACATTGAATCCAAAAACCTGTGTTATGTGCGTCTACAAAATAGGAGGAATATCCGCAATATCGGCATTGAACCCTTGTCAATAGCCCGGGTTAGTTTTACACAAAAGGCAAATTCATCTTTAATCGAAGCATCATCAAATGAAATCAAGAAATGACGTACAAATCCATGCTTGTCGGAGATATTATTAGTCAACTTGAGTTTATGAAATGCAACAGGCTTCGCCATCCACTGCTCCCCTGTGGCAGGGCTGTCCGGATGGATGTACATTCGTTTGGGCATCTCCGGGTCGGCTTTCCCAGCTACCATCCAACGCGAGTTGTGGAACTTGTAGCGGCAGTCGTCAGCAGAGACTATATCCATAAGGAGGATATACTTGGCCTTCTTATCAAGCCCATTGACACGAACTTTGAATGGGGGAAACATCCTCCTGCAATAGAATAAAACAATATTGAACACACCGGGCCTTTCAATCATCTGGCTTAAAATCATGGCATTCGAAAAATAACAATATTTGGATTTTATGCACGTTTATTGTACTATACCTAACTGTAAACACATTATATTTCTAATGGTTTCTTTGAGAAGAAAATAAAGGTTATCCAAAGTACTTCCAAAACCGAGGGGGTGTTGGCTATACCAAGATGTCTACGGGCACGCCTTGGAATTCAGCACTTAAGTTCGCCTACATAGCCCAACTTACTATTTTCATCTTCAAACACACTTGTTTCGACACATGCATGCATTGTTTAATTGATTGAATTTGCTCATTCGTTTGTTATTCTCGTGTTAGGCCTATCCCTATAATGTGTGAACAGTAGCCTATGCTTATCCTAAATCACTCAATAACCATACTTTCATAAACAGTCATATTTCGATAATTAGGGGTGCAATGTAAATATAGATCTGTGCTTTTTGGAGACAATAGTTGGCTACTAATGCAGTAAGTAGCCTAGGAACCTGCAAATCTCTCATAAATATTTGAAAGCATTTGGCAGCACCAGCGACACCGCCTTCTGGATTACTATTACTTGATCAAGTATGACTATCACTATGAGTGATTCATTTATAACCATTTCCTAATAAAATAAATTTACTCACCAGTGTACATAACATTGCCTATAATATGCACGCATAACAGTAGCCTAACTCAACTTAAGCATGTCTTTACCTTCCTGATTTCGTAATAACCATCTCGGTTCCTATTTTGTGAAATTGGTCCCATAAATCCTTGGCCTCCAGGTTGACTTTGGGGTCGTCCTCCACCTCTTCCTCCGGCTCCAAGCTCTTGAGGGAGCGGAGGTGAGCCGCTTGATGGTGATGACCCAACGCCGCATGGAGTCCCGCTTCCGCGGCTCCAGATAAAGCATGGCCTGACAGAGGTTTAGTGAGAGCGCCGTGAGACAACGTCAGTCCAGGGAAAAAGGAAGGCTGTGCAGCTGCAAGGAAGGCTGACATAGGAAAGTCGGTCGGCCGGTGAGCGTGGAAAGGGTGATAAGCCATGGCAGTCCCTGTGTAAACTGGATCTCTCATCGGTGCATTCAAAAATTGATATAGAATGATTATACGCTATTTATGTCCACCCTCAGTAGACGTAGCCTATTGGTGTGTGTATCCAAAAGACAGATGTCTTCGTAAACCGAGCAGAAATATAAAAGTAGTTTCGCGTGCTCAACCAAGAGCGAATGCGTCCCAGACGTCTCTAACAGACCGAGGGAAGAAATTAGTGTACTGCTACTCCTGATGCTCGGTTCCCACACAGCACCGTGATAATATCCGTCGAAGAGACGGCATCGACACCTCGAGAGTAGAGCTGGGCTTCGCTTCTTAACTTTCGGAAAAAGAAAATCACTCTTTACTCGGATAGGGAGTTCGAATTGAGAGGTCTTGCTCTGACCACCGTGGTATAGTGACTGTCTAACATGTCTCTCCTCCCCGGATCCCGACACTAATGAACCAAGCCCACTTGATTGCCGATTTTACGCTTTCCGGACCAATTGTGGAGCTCTATAGGCGTGGTTTTGACAGCTTCGGCCAAGATCCGTAAGGGGGGGTGGGGGCTAAAAAGGTGTCGGAAGCATTAGCAGTAAGAAAACATGTCAACAGAATAAAATATTAACCAATGACATAGTAAAGATCTGGAAATCCCTCCCCCAAACTTCGAATCGAGCACCAGGGCTGGCTTTTGCTGCACGGCCGGTGAAGAGGACGGATCCTCCGACTGCCTAGTCGTTTCGTGAAGCTTTCACACCGTGGGGGTACTAGCCTATAGCCTATACATCCTATCTCAAATCTCGACTGGGTTTTAATTATTCGGTCAGTAAAACCTGATTTGAAAACATGGCATTCAGAGGGCTACTAATGAATGAGTTTTGAAATAAAACAACAGCTACATCCCTACAAAACATTTTGCATCGAAGCGAATGTCAGCGCTGGCTGGTTAACAGACGGCTGCTAGGCTACTACAATGCTTTTCTACCTGGCCTACAATTTGGTTGTGTTTTAAAAAGTAGACCATTGAGCCTACTTTATGGCGTGTTTTGATGCGCTGTTGCACTTTTAGAACGTTGTAATAGGCTATATTAATATTCACAAACAGCATATTTATAACTATGCTATTGATATGTGCCTTTCACTAGCAACACATTGATTATTTAACAGCAACTACATGTTGCTTACAACTTACAAATAAACACATTTGTTTCATGGATTCATAGCCTATATCGAAGCACAGAAAAAGAGCGATTTGAAGCGGTGAGAGAGCTTGCTGTCTTGGAGAGATACATCCAGTAATAACCGAGCTGAGGCGAAGAGGGCTTGTATCTTTGAGGAGTTATCAGGAGTAATTCAATCGAACGGAAATGCCTACATCCTCGAAACAGACACATTTAAGATAAGGATAAAAAAAAAAAAAAGGTTTTATTATTATAACGAATCTACGGAAGTAGCCTATTATGGGCTACACTACTTTTTCAGCAATTCACGAAGTTCTTTACCATAGCCAACAGAATGTATCCAACATTGACACAAACACAATTGACTATTCGAAGCAACAGCATATCATACATATCATTTAAACCGGCAAGAGTTTATGAATAGACAGACAGTGGTAGGCTATGTTAGACGATTTGTAGGGAATCGCAAGTAGGTTACTGCTCCTCAGACAGTGCGTTATGCAAGATGGAAACGGGCGATTTTGTCAAACTTCACATACTAACGCTGTGTGTGTTTCCCGTGTAGCGATATAACTTTCTCCAAATACCATTGTGTATACCTTTAAGAAGTCCCTTCGCAGATCATTGATTAAGTGGGACTACGTTTGTTAAGGAGCTCTTGGCGCCAGTCTGCTGGCGTCCCACAATAAGAACCCTCTCCTGTCACTTCATATTTACGCCCAAATCTTCAAACAGCGTGCTCCAATCCCCTCTACATTCCATCCAAGGCTGGAGCCCATGATAGATCTCCAACTTCGGATTTCCTGCACTAGCCACATATATGCGGTAGTTTAGTTATAATTATTGATTCGAATACAGAATTTTAATGAATGACGGAAGAGGTGCAGGTGCAGTTGCAGGTTTAGTGCGCGATAACGTGGATACTAAGTTCCCAGACTCAACCCAAGCTTAAAACTCATTCAAAATTCTGCTGACTACACCGGACCTCTGTCATAATGGTGAGACTTAATAAGAACTCTCATAAACGCTAATGCAATATATTTTCAATTTAGAGCCTACTTTCTTTATATTTTGGTGTAAAATTGTTGATCTGAGAGTATCTAATTTTGAACTAATTGTCACTTGTTTGCATTGAAGAAAATTATAAGATGATCTTATTTTTAAAACATACATTCACCAAGAATATATTAGTCTACTAAAAGTTGTTTTTACTTTTTTAGTGACTAGGTGACAATTACTTTGCAGAGATAATGACTGTGTACAAATTGCATTTACAGATCGGTCAAATGATTAGGGGAGAAGAAGTGGGATATGGAAAGTAGGCCTATACACCGTAGGTGTCGATAAGGGTGAATGGATGAGTCTATTGAGATTTTTGAAATGTGTTTCTTGGAGTTAATTTAGTATGACACAATCTCATACGACTATATAAAATCACTAGACTGGCCGGCAGACTTAAGGCATTCTCATGTGCAACATTGCGTTAGTAAAACCCAAAGTAACAGAGAAATAGTGAGGTCTGAAAAGTAATCGATGGTATATTCTTAGTCAGGCAGAATTAGGAAAGTGAAATGCATACATTTTAACAGAATGCCTGTTTTCATACATTACTTTGCCTGTTGAAGGTGCACACATTTTATTGGAATATGGGCCTATATTGTTTATTTATTAGGCCTAAAAAAAAATATGGCAAACATTTGTTTTAGAAACCAAGCCTACTTAAACCATGAAATATAACTTCACATTATTCACAAAATGCAATATGATTTTTCAACCAAGCAGGTTCAAACGTTTGGGAAATTGCGTCATTTGCAGAAGGAAAAACCACAACGCATGAAAAACATTTGTTTTATATAATTTTTTTATATATGTTTTTTTACACTGATTATGATTGGACTACATGTTTGGTTAAGGTTAACGTCCACGCACCTATTGGCTTACATATAACTCTGTCACATGAGGCCAGTAATGGTTGCTTGTGTCTACAATTCCCAGACCCACAACATTATAGTTACGGCAGTGTTAGGCAATGGTAATGCACAATTAGTGTACAGTCTGACGGCAGTTGCTGACATAAAGTAACAGAAAACAACAGCTATTATTCTTTTTCACTACCACATTTTGTACATTAACTAGACTAGCCTAGTTCTCCTCCATATTTTGAGCTGTTGAACTGCAAAAGGATTAACCCCGGATGGAGACAGATAATGAGGTCCCATGTAGGTTATATGTCATTCAAGTAATTATATAAACCAAGGCGGACATTATGCTCAATTTATTTGTTTTAGACTTTGTTTTACAAGCCTACGAAATATATAGGTTCGTTGATGGTGTGGCTAGCCTATGAGTTACCTTGTTGAGTGCACAGTTGGACTTTTGTATTTAACTTAACTGTTGATTTGAACTTTAACTTCAATTTAAATCATTTATACTGTTGAGAGCAGTCAGGGGGTCAATTTGTATTTGTGGACGTGACACCGAGAATTAGGTGCACAAATCAGTAGCGATATAGCCCAGGCCTATAACCTACCAAAAAGTCTACATGTACCAGCCAGCACACGTAAGGTATAGGGCTATACACTTTAGGCTATATGAGGGAGCATATCCGCAAAAAACACAAATTATTTAAAACTGATCGCATACAACATGTTCACTTTGCCCACTCACATAATGTATGCTCTTATAAATATGCTTTACATTTCCCTTGAATCTTTTCAGCATTTCCCTTCCATCTCTCTCTCTCTCTCTCTGCAACTGATCCTCCGCTATATTTATCCTGAGGACTGAGTTCTTGGCGCCAGTCCGTTTAAGACCTGTCAGAGTCCCTCATATTTCCCGGTCACATAGCCAAGGCAACTAGTCTCCAAGCCTCAACAAACTCAACCAATCCCCTCTTCCCTCTTCCTCATGGTCAATGCTCTTCACTGCACTCTTCGCGTCATTCATTCATTCATTCAAATCTGTCTTTAATCTCCTTGCATCACGTCAGTGTTTGGGGGTTTAGCAATTTGCTCTTCGTCGTGGTTGTCTCATCTCATTGACCCCAGTCAGTGGGACTGCCGTTTGGTTCCCTACCCGCGCCAATTCAATATAGGACAAGTTGTTCAACATAGGACACTCCAAAGGCCTTGTCCATATTAATACATGCTATTTTAGCTGGAGACTTGAAATGGAATATGAGCTAATTAACCTGCTCAGTTTACCTCACACTCATAAACTCCATAAGGTGATCTTGGCAGAATACTTATCATTAGGTTATCATGTCTGCAGGAGGACACTGGCTCCGCTGGGATCTGGGGACGAGGGAATTAAGGCCAAGTTCTGAAGAGCACCTTTCACTTAGGTAACAGGTGGGGGCGCCAAATTAAGGCCCTTTAGGGAATTGAGAAGAAAGACGTTTTTCAATCTAACCCGATGTTTCGCCCTCAAAAGGTGATATTTAGACTAAACGTGTATGTATATTCATTTAATTTAGGTGACAATAGACAGACATTTGTTTCTTCAAAACTGTAGCATGCTATACCCCATTGCCTTGTGGCTGCCATTGCCATCATTATAATGATTGCATTCCCTTATCATTAGTGTGGAATTGTGGGCCTGTTTATATCTTGTTCATTAGCCTACTTAGTTATGTGCACCATGTAGTTGAAATTAGTTGACCAAACTATTTGTTTATTTTATATTCACAAGGAGGGACACACTTTGACTCTTTAATTGAAAACTCTACTCAGCTGCTGCAACACTGAGCCGATCGAAAGCAAGAAATGGTTGGTTGATCAAAAACAGGTCTTATTGGGAAGATTAGAGGAATTCATATCAACTCGCTTCTTTGAACGCTAAAAAGCCCTACCACGGTGGATGATTTAAATGCTATGTTCACAGAGAATTTATGGAGAAACCACAGTTTTTAGTTTTTTGAATAATTGATTAACAAAAATAAAGTCTACAAGGTTATTTCGAATCAAATCTAGTTTGTGGTAATGGTATGGAAGCTCACCAAATGTATATATTTGAACAGTTTACTGTAACTGGGTTTACCTGTTCTAGTAATCTGATAGGTGCAGACGATCAGCAACATTTAATATAAACTACGTCACATGGTGTAAAGTTGCCTATTTGAAAATGACTGAATTAACGAAGTAAATTAATACATTCATCTGCTTGATGACAGCACAAATCGAACAGGAAGGTAGCCTGTTGATTCAAAGTTAACATATGTATTATTATTGCAATATGCATGACTTTGATATTTTTAAAAAAATTATTAGGCTTATTTCTCATCAAACACGTTGAATAACAATGAATACCACGTGCTCTGGCCTCTATTTTTAATAAGAATAAATTGTCGGTTTATCTTTACACTGAACTCTTAATAGCTTACTTATAAAGTATAAATACAAATATTGTTTTGTAAGTTGTTTATTTATTAAACACTTGTTACATATAATAATATATATTATTCTACTATAAACAAATATTCCAACTATCACTGCAAGAACTGCAAGAATATTCAACACATTTCCATAATGGATTTCCTGATGGAAAAGACCAGGGAATTTAGGACTTTTTTCAGGTAGGCTATCGAGCGTTGGGTCAGTAACCGAAAGGTTGCTGGATCGAATCCCCGAGCTGACAAGGTAAAAATATGCCTTTCTGCCCCTGAGCAAGGCAGTTAGCCCACTGTTCCCCAGGCGCCGAAGACGTGGATCTCGATGAAGGAAGCCCCCGGCTCCTCTCTGATTCAGAGGGGGTGGGTTAAATGCGGAAGACACATTTCAGTTGAATGCATTCAGTTGTACAACTGACTAGCTATCTGGCTTTCCTAATTCTCAATTCTGCATCATCTCCCTAAAATAACAATTCTGAAAATCTGACATATCATATTTTAGATACATTTTTGGCATATGACAATCTCTAATGAAAGCCACAATTTGAATAATGACCAAATGAAATAGCATAGAATGGCTACTTTTACCTGCCCATGAGTGTCTCTCAACTGAACTGCTAGCCAGATACTTGAAAATCTATATCAAGTCGATATTTACAGAGCATTGAAGTGCCTATAGCACTACTCAATAAGGTAATAGGAAAATGTATACAGTGTCTGAATTCGTTCCCTTTTTTTATGTAAACAACAACCATTTTTACAAAATGTCTTATCTAATAATTCATGTGTAAAGGTAAAAATTCAGGTGAGTGAAGACAATTATTCCCTATTGTTGTTGGAGTTTCGGGAGAGAGTGAGGATTTGTTTTGAGGCTGTTGTCTCTGAGGGGTGATGTCAGCCAAGCGGGTCAAGTAATGCCAGAAATATACATTATAATACTGCATTACTCCTCAAGGACACTGCTTTAAGATACCTGTGTAACAGTGAATCACTGTGCAGACTGAGTCCTGATTCAAAATATATGTCTTTGTTTGTGTATCTGGTTTTCATTCCTTCCATAAAGACCACTTCAGCACTACGGTTCGCTCTTGTCCTGCCTCCCATATGAATTATGTTTCAGCTACAAAAGAGCACTTAATGAGATGTTTTGTCTGTACTCTGTTACATGTCCGCTATCCCCCGAAGGCTCATTTAAAACAGGCTCAAACTTTTTCTCTGAAGAAATTACATTCTCTCTTATCGTTTAATGTTATTATGCAATCCTCACTTGAACCAAGTCACATGGACTGACATGTACACCTAACAATTTGTGATGAATTGAATGCGAAATCAGTGCCCAGTGAATATAACACAGATTAGTTACCGTCACTGAGGTTAGACACAGTTTCAGTTTTTATGAAAGATGCATGACTCCAAACAGAACTAATGGTGCTGCGATAAGGCTGTTCATATGGACGTACAACAGGCGGAAAGTGCCACGAATGCACAATTCATCTCACAGTCAAATTCAACCAAAACGGCATCCTCTTTACCACACTGCATGTGATTGCGGTTGTTAAGGGAAGTGTCATGCTAGGTGTATTCCTAGGAGCTTCTGTAAGCACTATAAAACTGCCTTTGGACCAGGCTAAAGGGCATCTCCAAGTTAATTATGGTTCATGAAACCTTCATCAACTATTGGCATGCTTCATTATTGTCAACAAAGTGAGATTTATCATATGATATATAATTAAAACCATCTGACCATAACGCATGTGATGGCCTTCGGACTAAATTATGCCACTGATGCCTCTGCTTTAGTACAGCAGCCATTACATTACCTATTCATTTGCCATTTTGTAAAGCAATAATCATATAACAGAAAAAAAAATGTACAAATCGATGTGACCTATTTTGCGGGGTACTTTGTTGTTTTCTCGATGGTGCAGAGTGTTTTCCTTACTTTGTGTTAGTTGGTCATCTTGTGGGCATGTCTTGGTTCAGTGATTCTCTCCTGATCAAAGGCCTAGCAGAGCACGAGGGGGAGGCTAGCTGGTCTCCTGTGTTGTGGACTGTAAGGTGAACGCAATAACCTGACAGGTCAGCGTCTCCCCACATCAATACTGCCACACTGCCCTGCGGAATGTTCACATCAGGGTCAGGTAAGGGATTGGCCCGTGTGGGAGTGGTATAACAACTCTACCATCTGACACAGAGACTGATCAATTGACAAAAATGGCATACTCGCCATAGCTTGTTGGAGGGATGTGTTATAGGTTGTTAGGGTTATGTGTGTTAACAGTATGTGTTTGCCAAAGACTCTGGACAGAGGAACTATGAGTATCTGTCAGACGGAATGCATTATCTCCAGACCCATAAATATGTGGAAGGATGTTGGAAACAATTTGCCCATCATTTTAAAAGTTATCTCAAATGACAAAATTACTCAAATGTTTCCTTTCCTTGACAGTAAAAGGCTGCAATCCACGCTTTGTTTTTGTTTACTCATCTACAGCCACCAACAGTTAACATTAGCATTGACGACCAAAAACCCTGTTTTCTCCTCTTTTGATATCTCTGTCTGTCCTTTCTTCTTCACTGAATTCAACAATTCAGACAGTCTGTATTCTGTCCCTGTGCTGCACTAAGGGTTAGCTGGCTGGCGAGCCAGTGTAGAGAGAGCAGAGAGTGAACTGGTGAGCTGGAGGGGAGTAGGATGACAGGAAAGGCTTGAGCTAGGAAGTGATCTCAGTGGTCCCACACAAGACGAATGGCTCCCTAGATACAGACGGTAATAACTTGTAATCAAAGCCATGAGACGGGTACGGGCCGGGGAGGTTAGGTCAGGACTGAAAGGAGCGATAGGAGGACATTAATCGCACCTCTCCTCTCCCCTTTCATGAGGTGCAGATGAGTGGTGAGGATGTTTGTTTGTTTTTCTCTGGATGGAAAGAGAGCAACATATGTGACATTTCCTCACTGACAGGCCGGTAGGCAGGCAGGTGTGCATAAATTGTACAGTAGGGTTTGAAATGAAGGGAGGCAGGATGATGACAGGGTCTGCTTCTCCTCACTCCCTGCTGCTGAGGCGGGATGGTCCCTGACACCCCCCATCCCCTCCCGGCCCCAGCCCCAGTCAACAGCACATCAGAGGAGCGCTGGAGCAGGAAGGAGGCAATCAATCTGAGCGACGGCGTACGGCTTTCACCTCTCCGGTCACAGTCCACACCTGGGACACATTCAGCAGAATGTTAGGTCACACAGGGCTCCAGGCGAGTCATCCCGAGGTCGAAACTGTAAAGTAGAAATCACGTCTAAAGGCTGTAGACTCTCTCAGTGATAAACAGGAATAAGAGAAAGAGCTCAGGATTAAATTATGGCTGAGCAACCAGACTGCAGTGCTGATGCATCTCTGCATCAGGACCCTTTTATTACCAGGAGATCAAAGGCAAAGCAAGTACATACAATATCGGTTTACAGTCATTATCAAGACATTTTTTACTGGGTACACGTTGTTCTCTTCTCATTATACAGGATCGATTCATACCCATACATATCGCATTGCGACGATAGGGAATTCATTTTTCGATTGTTAATGACACGTCATTTAATCTAATCCATCCTTCCTACTGGAAAGAACTCACACACACACCTCCATACATCCAGAGGTTGCGCAGACTTCTGGAGTAATCCATAATGATGTCACTTTCGCGGCCAAAGCCCAGGCTCCAGTACCACTCTCCGAGCTTCAGCTCCCAGAGGGATGTGAGTGTGGCTCATTATTCTAAAGGATTTCAGCTGATGAACTCGACCAAAGATCTTAAGGCTTTCTTCTGCATCTTAATGCATCCACATGTGCGTTGTCCCTATTTCTGTAGCCAGACCAGTCTAAGCAGTCAGGAAATACTTTTCTCTGTTGCTTTTGAGCTTTAGTGGTCGTATCTATACAGTAAGTAAGCGTGGTGTTCTTATTTTTAATCATCTCCTAATTTGACATATTCTAACAATGTCTCTTAAACTCTCAAATCCACAGTAATTATCCATCAGGAGGATATGTATATATATACAGTTGAAGTCGGAAGTTTACATACACCTTAGCCAAATACATTTGAAAAAACTCAGTTTTTCACAATTCCTGACATTTAATCAGAGTAAAAATTCCCTGTCTTAGGTCAATTAGGATCCCCGCTTTATTGTAAGAATGTGAAATGTCAGAATAATAGTAGAGAGAATTATTTATTTCAGCTTTTATTTCTTTCATCACATTCCCAGTGGGTGAGAAGTTTACATACACTCAATTAGTATTTGGTAGCGTTGCCTTTAAATTGTTTCACTTGGGTCAAACTTTTTGGGTAGCCTTCCACAAGCTTTCCACAATAAGTTGGGTGAATTTTGGCCCATTCCTCCTGACAGAGCTGGTGTAACTGAGTCAGGATTGTAGGCCTCCTTGCTCACACACGCTTTTTCAGTTCTGCCCACAAATGTTCTATAGGATTGGGGTCAGGGCTTTGTGATGGCCACTCCAATACCTTTACTTTCTTGTCCTTAAGCCACTTTGCCACAACTTTGGAAGTATGCTTGGGGTCATTGATCATTTGGAAGACCCATTTGCGACCAAGCATTAACTTCCTGATTGATGTCTTGAGATGTTGCTTAAATATATCCACATAATATGTCATCCTACCTCATGATGCCATCTATTTTGTGAAGTGCACTAGTACCTCCTGCAGCAAAGCACCCCCACAACATGATGCTACCACCCTTGTGCTTTACGGTTGGGATGGTGTTCTTCGGCTTGCAAGCGTTCCCTTTTTTCCTCCAAACATAACGATGGTCATTATGGCCAAACAGTTCCATTTTTGTTTCATCAGACCAGAGGACATTTCTCCAAAAAGTATGATCTTTGTCCTCATGTGCAGTTAAAAAAAAAAATAGTCTGGCTTTTTAATGGCAGTTTTGGAGCAGTGGCTTCTTCCTTGCTGAGCAGCCTTTCAGGTTATGTCGATATAGGTCTGTTTTACGGTAGATATAGATACTTTTGTACTGCTGCGTGGTTCCATGGTGTTTATACTTGTTTGTACAGATGAACGTGGTACCTTCATGCGTTTGGAAATTGCTCCCAAGGATGAACCACACTTGTGGAGGTCTACAATTTATTTTTCTGAGGTCTTGATTGATTTCTTTTGATTTTCCCATGATGTCAAGGAAAGAGGCACTGAGTTTGAAGGTAGGCCTTGAAATACATCCACAGGTACACCTGACTCAAATTATGTCAATTAGCCTATCAGAAGCTTCTAAAGCCATGACATAATTTTCTGGAAATTTCCAAGCTGTTTAAAGGCATAGTCAACTTAGTGTATGTAAACTTCTGACCCACTGGAATTGTGATACAGTGAATTCTAAGTGATAATAATCTGTCTATAAACATTTGTTGGAAAAATTACTTGTGTCATGCACAAAGTAGATGTCCTAACCGACTTGACAAATCTATAGTTTGTTAACAAGAAATTTGTGGAGTGGTTGAAAAATGAGTTTTAATGTCTCCAACCTAAGTGTATGTAAAGTTACGACTTCAACTGTAGGTTTTAAGTTTAGCATGTTTCAGAAGATGACGAGTTAACAGTTGTCTATAACACAGTGAAGTGTAAAATGTCACAATTTAAAATACTTCTAAACTATTTCACACTAGAATTCTCAGATATGGGTGGATTTAGTGCTTTTCTATGAATAGCTGTAATCCTCTTAAGTTTTCTCTTCTCACTTTAGGCCTGCTCTGGCTCAGGGATATAAACCCTGCTTTCACATTATAGAAAATGGCTTTGTTTCTTGCCACTGATGTAAGGATGGATTCCAGACAGAGTCTGCTGATCAGTGTAAGAAGTGAAACCTAAGGAAAGTGACTTGAGAACGTGTATGTATCTCCAGTCTTAGTGCCAGCCACTCAGACGACCCACTGATTCAGAACATATTGCTGCGAACCAAAGGCCTGCGTTGATGGAGATACATTGAACTCGCAGCGAAATGTGGATCAAAGAGAAACAAAGAGCCTCTTAATCAGTCGTTCTGTGCCAGTGTTCAACATCAGGAAAGAGGGAGAGGGAGCGTTCCAACCCCAGTCCAATTTCACCCTCTTCAGCCTGTGTACACTAGGGGGGAGAGAGGCCACGCTGGGGACCAGAGACCAAGGCAGAAAGCCACACCAGTCCCACACTTATTCCGTCTGATTTGTTATGTTGTTCAAACGGTAATCCCACCATGGTCTCTCTCCCAGCTGCCTCTGGTTAGGGCTCTCAGGTCACACACATACACATACACACACCGCCCTGTCTGCCTGCCACCACGCTGCCCTAACCAACTGGGATGAGCGATATTCAACCAGGGCTCATTAAGGAAGGAACCCCTCTCTGTGTTACGCTCTGTCAGGCTCCCCTCCCCTCGCCCAAACACAAACACACCTCTAAGGTCCTGCCAACCTGTATTTTGCTCGTCTGCCAGATATAATAACAACCAAGTTCTTTGTCATTCTATTTTAGGATGACCAGAGATAATTAGGCAACATAATTGAACATTAACATCACACTCTGACAATAGGACTATACTATGAATAGACTGCAGACAGGCAGTTTTCCTAAAATAGTTTACATGTGTTCTGGTTAATCTTACTGTGAAGCCATAGACTATTAGCCTATAGTATTTGCCCTTAAACCCAAAGTTGTTGTAAAGCATTAGCTGTAAAGCCAGTAGAGGGGCCCTTAAAAAACAAACATGGAAAAAAATCCCGTGTGAAAATTCCCGTGGCTTCCAGATACATGTCTGAACACACGTGTGAACAAATCAAGTGAAAAATAAAATAAACAACAACTAGATTTTTCCATTAGTCAGACATGGGGTTTTCGAACAAGTGTGAAAATTCAAATGGATTTTTCACATGTGAAAGGTCACATGTGAAAACCAAAAATTCACATGAGCCAGACACGTGGTTTTCGGGCATATGAAGTTTTACATGGATTTTCCACATGACTCAGACATGGCTTCCCATCATTTCACATGTGATATTCTAAATTTCACGTGTGCTTTTGTAACCTGCTGGATTAGAACCAATTTCTTGATCATTTAGACCAAGGGTTTCTCTTCCGATGTATATTTATTATCAATTTCTCTTCATCTCAGCATATTCAATTCAAAAAAGGCTGTCAAACGTTTTAACATTTGATTGTTAATTGCCGGATTTTCTGTGATTAATCACAATTAATAGCAAATTCTGAATTTGCTCAAATTGAGCTATAATTTAAGATCTTTTATATAAAAAGCATTACAAGAATATTGATGTCTTGATTTTGTCCAAAGTAATGGTTAGCCAAATCTGGTAAATTGATAAAGCACACTTTCTTTAATCTCAATGCCAACCTGTTTTGACATCGCGTTGTTGTTTTCAGCTGTATAGATGATGTATTTGAGCTGTTTTCAGTGTATTTTCAAAGCTTTCAGACAATGTGATTAATTGCAATTAAAAGAAATGTGTGCACTAAAATTGCTAAAAGTTAACCTGAGTTAATTGATGAACTCTAACAGCCCTAATCCAAAATCAAATCTGAAGAAAAGTATCTGTTTACATTCATTCAGCAAACACATTCACACATTTTCAAATATATTAAAATCCTGTGTATTAAATGTTTTAAAAGAAAGAATGGACAGCTAACAATAAAGGAAGCTAAAAATAGCTAGCTAGGACAAAATTGATGGCGGTTTGCAAGCGGTTAGCTAATGGTTAGCAATTAGCATGCAACCATTAGATACAATTTTCATAATTTTCACGTACCTCTTTAAAATACATATCATTAGTGTGGTTCATATGTACAGATGCAAAAAAACTCAATGAGCACTCTTTCGTAAAAATAAAACCATTTAAGAGTCAAAACACTTGTAACATTGACTTGCATACAAATGTGAGTCAGCGGGCTCAGAGTTAGCTAGCTTTCTACTTTGCTTGGGTAAACTTATGCGAATGGGAAAATCACACTTGTTTTTAACTTAGTCAAATCTATTAAATTATACATCAAAATGACCAGAAAACTCAATACAATTTAGTTAAACATGTTATTGCTAGATTTTGAAAACGTAACCATGGTACAAACCAAACAACAGGATAAAAATAAAGATACACAGGGCTTCTTCCAAAGGTCATGGACCAATATACGAAGAAGAAGAAATGCACGTGCCTGCAGCAGTAACACTCCGAATGCCTCTCCCTAGTGTAGCGCTAAGTATACATAACATCAATGCAACACCACGAAGGTCTACAATAATAATGGAGTGGATGGCTCAAAAATAAGAAATCATTTTTAACTCACTTGAACGATTATTACTCAGATTGGCTAATTAACCTTTTTACAGAATGGCATTACAGAATTTGCAATTCCACATGTGGAAACATTGCTACTGGGATTGCTATGGAGTTTTCTTACATGTGAAATTGCAAATGTGATTTTCATACAGTATGTTAATATCTTTCAAATGGAACTTGCAATTCACATGTGAGGTGAAAACATGTTATACTCCTTGTGTGAAAAGGTGGTGCTAACTCTAAATGTAATACATTTGAAAATATGCAACATTTAAGCTCAACATGTGAAAGTAGCCATGTGAAACTGCAAATGTCATGTTTTTGTAAAAGAGGGGGGGGGGGCATTAGAACTAAAAGTAAGAGTCTGCCCCGGTGCTAAATAACCTTGACAATTATTATCCCTGACCCCTACCTTTCTGTGGTGTTTGGCGGCATCAGCGGTTGCCCCACCTTGGCAGAGGTAGCGGACGGGGTGGGGCTGGGGATCCCCCCAGTAGCACAGAGGCATCACCCAGCTGCCAGGCCACTTGGAAAAACAAACAGAGAAAAACGACACAGCTCTTCCAGAGGAGGGGGCTGGAGGGGTCATTGTCATTAAAATACGCTTTCAGATGGCAGTGCAGATGGAGGTGGCGGAACTCCAAACTGCAGCACCAGAGCTGCTCTCAATTACCTTTAATGAAAGCCTTCTACTACGCAGCTCGGCCCCTCAGGGTCTATAGAAAGCCTGACCAGATTCTCATTCACCCTCACACAGCACATCATAAGAAACTATACTCAAATCAATCTCTTACCTGAGTCTCTTCTATTCAGCTTTGTGTTGTATAACTTGAAATGCTTCATAGTAAACACAGGGCAATCATATTTTAACATGATGAGGATAGCAATGTGCTGTGAGTTGGTTTGTAGCTGGTTTCTACATGCAGTCTTGGGAGTAACATGGTGCACATGGCTGGGTTTTGAGTGTGGGAACATTGAGGGAACAGAAACATTAAACAAACCAAACCTACAATAGTCACAACTATTCATGTAAAAAAAATGAAACCATGTACTTGAAATAAGGCACATTCACGCACGCACGTGCGCGCAGACACACACACACACACAATTACTCTCTGTTCCCTTCTCTATGGCACTGAAAGCCTGCAATCTGCTTGAAGCATGCTATTAAGTGCACTGTCTAAAATCATCCACAGAGGAGCTGATTGCTGTGGGTTAGTGCTCTTACTCCACCTCCATCCATTCTGCAAGCATCACTTTGCCCATGTTAGTGAGCTCAGTGGCAGAGGGGAAGCGGGGATTAATGTTACAATGACATCCAGGGCTGATGTTTTAGAGAGGGTTGTGTGGATAGGGGAAGGAAGTGGCTGCCTTGCATACAGGAATTATTCTTCATCGTCTCACAGCACTGTCACTGTGCATTACGCTCAAGCTTTTAGCTCACCATTCATAATTGCAGCCCTCTTTAACCTTCTCGTGTTGATTTTTTACCGCTCTGCACACACCAAGCCTGTGCTAAGGTCACCTCAAATTTTTATTTTAGAAGCTCTATGTTGAGTTTCAAAGTTACTAAACTATGGTAACTTTGGCATTTTTAAAATATTTTTTATTCATATACTGTATACTATTAATTTGTTATATCTGTGTCCATTTTGTCCATGTGTTTCTAGTAGATAGACCATATGGTTCAAGAGAAAATAGCCTAACGAATGAAAAAGGCATCTAAATCAACAATGGCATTCTTTTCAATTAACTCTGCCTCTATTCCAACTATTGTCTTTTTTCACAACTGCCACCAGTTTTAATTAAACACCAATGGTATTCACTAAGTTGACCGTTTATATTTCGGATAATGCTTTTCAGCTTTGAAATGAAATGTTTAACTTAAAATCATCTTTGTTTACTTATTTTACATGAGAAAAGGCAACACAGACGGACAAAGATAATTACAGACACCTGTCATAATCTGAAGAACCCAAAACGGCCACTAGATGTCATATTATAAAATTCCAAATATACCTTGAAAGTTACCAGAATTCTGGTAGTTTACTGGTAAACCTAGAACGTTTCCAGTAATATAACCACCCTTTGCAACCCTACAGCATATCATGTCTCGTTGAGGTCCTTCCTCTGATGTAATCAGAAAGTCAGTGGTAACGTTATTGAGCACCAGTACTAAACGCCACCACACCTCAGTCCCCATCTCCTCACGCTCGTTCCGAGTAGGTGGTTTAAAATCACTGTGTGGAAAGGGCCTGCCGTTACCCTGCTTACATTTTTTTTCCCTCTGCTGATAACTCCTGTTAGTGTGATGTATCGCTCAAGCGCAGAAATGCGTGGAATAAGGGTATGATTACGCCATCTAGATAGCGAGGGCAAGAAAATAAAAAATAAAAACCTGTAGGAGACAAGGGCTGGGCCCACCAGTCAAGCGAACCCAGCCATAGTAGACTGCAGAAGAGATGGATATCAGTGTTACGACAGGCAGGCCGTACTACCCAGCAGTGATGTGCGGTGAGGTCGGTGGCTGGGAAAGCCCTGGCTATTATCAAAGCCAGATTCACTCACAAATAAACCTTGATGAAGCCCAAGTTCACCATACAGATAGCTACAGAAAGTATTCACACCTCTTGACTTTTTTCAAAATGTTGTTGTGTTACAGCCTGAATCTGAAAACGGGTTCAATTGAGATTTTGTGTCACTGGCCTACACACAATACCCAATAATGTCAAAGTGGAATGAGGTTTTTGAAAATGTTATAAATTAATTAAAAAATCTGAAATATCTTTAGTCAATAAGTATTCAACCCCTTTTGTTATGTCAAGCCTAAACAGGTTCAGGAGTAAAGATGTGCTTAACAAGTCACATAATATGTTGCAATATTAGTGTATATCATCATTTTTTTAGGACTATCTCATCTCTGTACTCCACACATACAATTATCTGTAAGGTCCCTCAGTCGAGCAGTGAATTTCTAACACAAATCCAAACACTGCGCTCCCGAGTGGTGCAGCGGTCTATAAGGCACTGCATCTCAGTGCTAGAGGCATCATTACAGACCCTAGTTCAATTGCAGGCTGTATTACAACTGGCCGTGATTGGACGGCCCTCAATTGGCCCATCGTTGTCCGGGTTAGGGTTTGGCCGTCAATGTAAATAAGAATTTGTTCTTAACTGACTTGCCTAAAGGATAAATAAAAAAATAAAAAAACAGGGAAGTTTTCCAGTGCCGTACAAAAAAATGGCACATATTGGGAAATGGCTGTCTATCAGTGATCAACAACAAACTTGACAGAGTTTGAAGAATATTTAAAATTAAAATAATGTGCTAATATTGTACATCCAGGGGTGCAAAGCCTCTTAGAGACTTAACCAGGAAGACTCACAGCTGTAATCACTGCCAAAGGTGATTCTAACATGTATTGACATGTATTCACAACATAAGTTGTGACAACTTATGTCAATTAGATATTTCTGTATTTCGTTTTCAATAAATTTGCAAAAACATGTTTTCACTTCATCATTATGGGGTATTGTGTGTAGATGGGTGGGGGAAAAAAATCTATTTAATCCATTTTGAATTCTGGCTGTAACACAACAAAATGTAAAATAAGTCAAGGGGTATAAATACTTTTGAAGACACTGTAGCTCCAACAACCAGAGTGACATAGGCTATTAACCAACATTGTGTGATATATTATTACACACACATATAATAAATAAGGTTATAATGAAATGTCCATATCAACAACTGAAATGCTTTCAAAGGGATGCTGTCTGTTCTCGTGATTCCATTGTAGCCGAACACTCAAATTGCAAAGGAAAAGCATTTAAGCATACCTTTACTTGCAAATAAAGTACATTTGTCTGGTGAACCTCTCAGTGACAGCATTGTAGAGGTCACAGCAGAACCCGTCACAGCAGGCCCACAGCAGAGAGACGCATCACACTGACACAAAAAGTAATTCCCATTCCAATTACGTCCACAAAGCAAAAGTACATGTCCAAGATGTGTAAAAGGTAGGGTAAAAAGTATTAATTAGTAACAGGGTTGGCCCCATGTATAAGAAACAGAAGGGCCCCGGCCACTAGGGGACTCCCAACCCCAAAAATTAAATAAATAAATATATATTATATATACACTGTAAAACTTCAATTTAAACCCAGGTGTTTATTTGCTTAAATATCTGAACACAATAAGTGCTGATTAGAGATATGTTTCTATTTGAGCTAGGTGTCTCCGACTTCTGGGGGTCTGTATTCCCGAAGTTGTTGACTGTTTATGTGCTGTCAATATTACTAAATGTTAACGGCAGAGAATATTGAACAACTAATTCCGGTTGAGAAATATATTGATTTTGCCATTCTAATTGAATTGGCAATAATGTGCTCCTATCAAACTATTATGAACTCTGATTTTCTAAAAGAAAGAAATACTCACTTCTTCCTTATCTGACCCCTCTCAGCTGTGAGTGAAAGGAACCAAACAGCCAATCACATCAGTCCACCACCACTCACACAGATCCTTCTAGTTGTCACTCTCTACATGTTCCAAATCTAACATACTAGGAAGTAAAATAAACACCTGAGCGGGATGCTCCACATTCTGGTCATGTCGAGAAGAAATAAAATGTTGGGGGAGGTTCTTTTCTGCACTGTTCAGTAAATGTGGTGGAGAAGTTAAGATGAAGTGTCTCCTTGTTAATATTCAGGATGGAAACAACTTCCGAGAGCAAGCTACAGAGAGATCCACATGCCGTAGCTAGTTGCTAGCCAGATATTATCTAGCGGCAATGGAATCTGCGACAAAGTTGACACCAACAAAATTGTTATGTGGTGTTTCCACTTCGTGGCAAGAACGAAGAAAGACACGTATTATCTATAGGCATCAGCTATACGTTTCATCAGGGACTGTAAACAGAGAGGCGCACGTCCAAAAGCGGACGTCACAGACTCTATTCCATTTCCCCTGAAACCTGGATGTTTCCAGTTGCCCCGTCCCCACTGAGGTTGATATGCCCCTAACTGGTACTGATTAGACCCATGTTTCTGAGTGGCCAGCTTACAATAAAATACCTCTGGTGAGGGGCTGCAGTGTAAAGAGAGGAAGTCATCATAGCTGAGATGAATCAACACTTCACATGTGTACAAATAAGCTAACTTGTATGTAAAGGTTAGACATTTTAGTCTAAATAACAGTAGATAATTGAGTAGTAACAAGTAGGCTATTATTACTAAAGTAAAAAATAAGAAATCTAACCATGCTCGACGGATCACTTGTCTACTGGTTGAGCAGACTTCTGTTCCAACCCAGCAATGGCACACATCAACTCATTAAGTTAAATCAGGTGTGTTATTGCTGGGCTAAAACAAAAGCCTGTACATCAAATCAAATCAAATTAATTTATATAGCCCTTCTTACATGATCTGATATATCAAAGTGCTGTACAGAAACTCAGCCTAAAACCCCAAACAGCAAGCAATGCAGGTGTAGAAGCACGGTGGCTAGGAAAAACTCCCTAGAAAGGCCAAAACCTAGGAAGAAACCTAGAGACGAACCAGGCTATGAGGGGTGTCCAGTCCTCTTCTGGTTGTGCCGGGTGGAGATTATAACAGAACATGGCCAAGATGTTCAAATGTTCATAAATGACCAGCATGGTCAAATAATAATAATCATAGTAGTTGTCGAGGGTGCAACAAGTCAGCACCTCACGAGTAAATGTCAGTTGGCTTTTCATAGCCGATCATTAAGAGTATCTCTACCGCTCCTGCTGTCTCTAGAGAGTTGAAAACAGCAGGTCTGGGACAGGTAGCACGTCCGGTGAACAGGTCAGGGTCAGGGTCACAGGTCACATCCAGCAGACCTCCAGGAGCAGGGTTGGCCTGGTTCATTTGTAGTAGGTCTATACATTGTTTGTGATGTTTAACAGTTTTTTTGTATACAACATTTGCTTACAAAGGTACACATATAACCCATGGCATATAGAATATATCGTTAGTTTTTTGGGACATTCATTGAGACCTCTTCATCTGCAGACAGGCTGTCAAAGCTTTCCATATCTAAAGACGGAAAACATCACAAAGAAACAGGCTTTGTTCTACTAAAATTAGACAGCACTGAATATTATGTTGCTGTTATTTCTCTCTCCTAATCGTTTTGCCACCTAGGAACTGCAACTGGATAATATGTTCATAATGTCCTCCCACAAAATTACCTGCCCTATCCAGTAGCCTACTCTCACCCTTTTGTGACAGCTGGAGCTGCAGTCCTTTCACCCCCTTCCATGGCTGTTATATACAAATGCATTTGGAGCTTTTATGCATGAACATATAGCTCATTGGCCATGCACACCAGAGTTGGCTTTGGCGTCGAAAGAAGCTTCACATATGCAGAAAAGAATCCCATATCTACTGTAAAATATGGTGGTGGATCTTTGATGTTATGGGGCTATTTTGCGTCAACTGGTCCTGTGGCCATTGTTCAGGTCAACGGCATCATGAACTTTACCCAGTATTAGGACATTTTGGCCAAAAACCTGGTTGCTTGTGCCACATCTGCTGATGTAAAAAGAGATTTATCAATACATTTGATTTGATCTAGCTCTCCGTAACCGAAGTGAGAAAGACCTTCAAACAGGTTAACATTCGCAGAGCCAGACGGAATACCAGAACGTGCTCTTAGAGCATGTGCTGACCAGCTGGCAAGTATCTTCACTGACATGTTCAACCTATCCCTGACCCAGTCTGTAATACATACTTGTATCAAACAGACCACCATTAGCATCTAAATTATGCTAATTTAACCATTCTCCTATTTGTTTAAAATCAAGTGGTAAATATGTTTTACAGTGGTAAATATGAAAACAAAAGCTTTTAAATTAAACAAACACCCCCACCCCTCTTTCATGGTTTAAACAATTTATTTCTAGTGGTTGCACAAACTGTCTCCCTCTCCATTAATTGTACTGGAGAATTCTATAGCTGGCTAGACAGTTGCGCTGTCCACTCAGTAGAGTTGAATTTCAGCCTCATCTGAGCTCCTTTAAGAGCTAAGATTTTCCTTTGTAATTGCTCCATTTTGCCATTTGTTTGCCAATGCTCCCTTGATAAAAAAAATAGCCTATATTCTAACACATTAGACTTATCTGTTGGTTCATCATTGTTGCTTTTGTCAGGTCAGTCAGCTGTTTAGAGAACTCATTGCTTTGTTTTTCAGGTGTGCGCGGGTATTGGAGGTCTCCTTGCTGTCTGTGGTCAGAAGAGTAGCCCATTTATTTAGCTTTATTATTTTCTATCAATATTTGTTGTCTTTCCTGGAACAGCTGATGATGGTCGACAATATCAGTAGACAACTAGCCAATAGCTAGACACCAATACGCATCCAATCCATCCAACAAGTATACGTTAATGACAGTTGGCCTATAGATTGACTCTTTCGGTTGGAAGCATTCGATTTTGCAATGGCACAGGCCTATATTATTTTGTATGCCCTTGAGAACTGTTTTCATGGTGAAACATAATTAAATGTTACGTTGGCATAGTAACACTTACAGTGCATTTTCCAAGCTCTCCAAGATTCAGGATTCCTACAGCGTTTAAGTTCAATGTTTAAATTCAATTGTTAAATGCTTACTAATGACATAACAAATAAAGGTAATTAATATAAGGAAAGAAAGGAAGTGTTTAATGTCAAACAATCTGTGAGCTATCCAAGCGTTCAACTCATGAACTAGGGTGTAAACATGTTTTGATTAAACTCATCTATTACAGTGCCTTGCGAAAGTATTCGGCCCCCTTGAACTTTGCGACCTTTTGCCACATTTCAGGCTTCAAACATAAAAATATAAAACTGTATTTTTTTGTGAAGAATCAACAACAAGTGGGACACAATCATGAAGTGGAATGACATTTATTGGACATTTCAAACTTTT
The DNA here is from genome assembly GCF_045791955.1 of Oncorhynchus clarkii lewisi. Taxonomy (NCBI): domain Eukaryota; kingdom Metazoa; phylum Chordata; class Actinopteri; order Salmoniformes; family Salmonidae; genus Oncorhynchus; species Oncorhynchus clarkii. The sequence goes on from NC_092156.1 coordinate 39,968,572, forward strand.
TTAACAAATCAAAAACTGAAAAATTGGGTGTGCAAAATTATTCAGCCCCCTTAAGTTAATACTTTGTAGCGCCACCTTTTGCTGCGATTACAGCTGTAAGTCGCTTGGGGTATGTCTCTATCAGTTTTGCACATCGAGAGACTGAAATGTTTTCCCATTCCTCCTTGCAAAACAGCTCGAGCTCAGTGAGGTTGGATGGAGAGCATTTGTGAACAGCAGTTTTCAGTTCTTTCCACAGATTCTCGATTGGATTCAGGTCTGGACTTTGACTTGGCCATTCTAACACCTGGATATATTTATTTTGAACCATTCCATTGTAGATTTTGCTTTATGTTTTGGATCATTGTCTTGTTGGAAGACAAATCTCTGTCCCAGTCTCAGGTCTTTTGCAGACTCCATCAGGTTTTCTTCCAGAATGGTCCTGTATTTGGCTCCATCCATCTTCCCATCAATTTTAACCATCTTCCCTGTCCCTGCTGAAGAAAAGCAGGCCCAAACCATGATGCTGCCACCACCATGTTTGACAGTGGGGATGGTGTGTTCAGGGTGATGAGCTGTGTTGCTTTTACGCCAAACATAACGTTTTGCATTGTTGCCAAAAAGTTAAATGTTGGTTTCATCTGACCAGAGCACCTTCTTCCACATGTTTGGTGTGTCTCCCAGGTGGCTTGTGGCAAACTTTAAACAACACTTTTTAAACAACACTTTCAGAAATGGCTTTCTTCTTGCCACTCTTCCATAAAGGCCAGATTTGTGCAATATACGACTGATTGTTGTCCTATGGACAGAGTCTCCCACCTCAGCTGTAGATCTCTGCAGTTCATCCAGAGTGATCATGGGCCTCTTGGCTGCATCTCTGATCAGTCTTCTCCTTGTATGAGCTGAAAGTTTAGAGAGACGGCCAGGTCTTGGTAGATTTGCAGTGGTCTGATACTCCTTACATTTCAATATTATCGCTTGCACAGTGCTCCTTGGGATGTTTAAAGCTTGGGAAATCTTTTTGTATCCAAATCCGGCTTTAAACTTCTTCACAACAGTATCTCGGACCTGCCTGGTGTGTTCCTTGTTCTTCATGATGCTCTCTGCGCTTTTAACGGACCTCTGAGACTATCACAGTGCAGGTGCATTTATACGGAGACTTGATTACACACAGGTGGATTGTATTTATCATCATTAGTCATTTAGGTCAACATTGGATCATTCAGAGATCCTCACTGAACTTCTGGAGAGAGTTTGCTGCACTGAAAGTAAAGGGGCTGAATAATTTTGCACGCCCAATTTTTCAGTTTTTGATTTGTTAAAAAAGTTTGAAATATCCAATAAATGTCGTTCCACTTCATGATTGTGTCCCACTTGTTGTTGATTCTTCACAAAAAAATACTGTTTTATATCTTTATGTTTGAAGCCTGAGATGTGGCAAAAGGTCGCAAAGTTCAAGGGGGCCGAATACTTTCGCAAGGCACTGTATATTGAAAGTAGGCACCTGTTCTGCATATGTTCGGCTGAGAGGGTAGGCTACCGGTAATGTTGTAGGCCTAAATGTAATTTACTGTCCTTTTTCAGAAAAATGCATTGAAAGCATTACCTTTTTCACAGCGACCGGCAATCAGCGTTTACACACCTATGTTTTTGCCGTTACATCACTGGCTACTGATTGGCCTATTTGAAGTTCATGGTAATACACATTGTAGCCTAAACTAGTAAATGGACCATGTGCATTAGGGCGACCATCCCGTTTTTCCCAGGAAAGTTTCAATCCATTTCAGGTGTCAACTTTTCGGGCTACAAAAACGTAAATTTGTCAGCAAGATGCATCAATCACTTTTTGGTGCTTTACAAACAGATGTCTATTTCCATTTATTAAATGGCGTGAGTGTACATGAAGAGAACTATTTGCGCGCTGGAATTATTTTGGAGTGGACGAACATGCACAGGTAGCCTACTTTTAGATGTGATCTGCTTGACAATCAGACGAAAGCATCATGACTGGTTGTGTTCATGCCACATTAAAGGGTAATACATTTTTACTGTTAAGTTAAATTTTTATTATTAGGCCCATGAAAATGTTTTGATGGATGTCACACTCTAGGAGCGGGTCACGAGCTTACAGTTCCTCGTTATCCATTTCACTAAGAAATTAACATGGTCCACACACAAACACAGTTGTGAAGAAAGCACGACAATACCTCTTCCCCTTCAGGAGGCTGAAAAGATTTGACATGGGCCCTCACATCCTCAGTTCTGCAGCCCAGGATCTTGACTGGCTGCATCACCGCTTGGTATGGCAATTGCTTGGCATCCTACCGCAAGGCACTACAGAGGGCAGTACATACGGCCCAGTAAATCACTGGGGCGGAGCTCCCTGCCATCCAGGACCTCTATACCAGGCGGTGTCAGAGGAAGGCCCTAAATATTGTCAAAGACTCCACCCACCCAAGTCATTAAAATGTTCTCTCTGCTACCACAAGGAAAGTCTGGAACCAACAGGACCCTGAACAGCTTCTACCTCCAAGCCTTAAGACTGCTACATAGTTAGTCCAGGATGCGATTTGACTTTTTGCACTAACTCTTTTGACTCATCACATACGCTGCTGCTACTGTTAATGAAACCTATATATATATATATACCTTAATTACCTCGTACCCCTGCACATCGACTCGGTACTGGTACCCCATGTATATAGCCAAGTTATCGTTACTCAGGGTGTATTTATTCCTTGTGTTATTTCTCTTTTTTTAATCTCTGCATTGTTGGGAAGGGCCCATTTCACTGTTAGTCTAAACCTGTTGTTTACAAAGCATGTGACAAATACAATTTGATTTGGAGATGTGTAGTGCTGTGTATTTTTATATTTTTTTTATACCTTTATTCTCCATTGTGCTTTCTCCCCCAATTGCCTGCTCTCTCCATCAACGGAGGGTTCACCTAATGTGTGTGAGAGAGCCCCCTCGTCTGGGACTGGAGCCTAATTTGATCAGTAATGAATTTTGTGTTACATTAGGCCTGAATAAATGGACGGACAAGCACAGACTACAAGTGTCCAGGAGTCGGACTTAATCTAATGACAGCCAGGCAGAGACAGAACCAATTAGAGGGAGAGGGCCAAGTCGCTGCTGCTGCAGGGACTGCAAATGAATAGGTACAAATCAAATTAGGGCCTAATAGACGCGCTGCGAGAGGAGCCAGTCGATGCTAACAGCATTAGGGCCTCGTGACCTCCCAGCTCATAGCGACAACGGCCAGAGAAACTTCCATCGGCCCTTCAAGGAAAAATCAAAAGAACTCTTGTTCAATTAAGGAGAGGGGAAGAAACGTTGATGCCGTCTCCTAAACAAGTTAAACATTTGGGTCATCAGTACGGCAGACTTCCCCTTCAGGGTTTCAATATGAATTACTTAAAGGTGCAATATGCAGAAATCACTCCACCATTTCCTGGTTGCTAAAATGTTTGTAGTTCACCAAATTTCAGTTTGTGACAAAACAAGCTATGTAGACAGTGGATAAAAGAGGTGCATTAGATTTTGTTCACACAAATTCCCAAATGACATGATGCTATACACACTGAGTGTACCGAACATTAAGGACACCTGCTCTTTCCATGACATGGACTGACCAGCGGAATCCAGGTGAAACTATGGTCCCTTATTGATGTGAATTGTTAAATCCACTTCAATCAGTGTAGATGAAGGGGAGGAGGCAGGGTCTAGAAGGATTTTTAAGCCTTGAGCAATTGAGACATGGATTGTGTACTTGTGCCATTCAGAGGGTGAACGGACCTTTGCCTTTGAACAGGGTATGGTAGTAGGTGCTAGGCGCACTGTTTGTGGCAAGAACTGCAACACTGCTGGATTTTTCACACGCAACAGTTTCTCGTGTGTATCAAGAATGATTCACCACCCAAAGGACATCCAGCCAACTTGACAAAACTTTGGGAAGCATTGGAGTCAACATGGGTCAGCATCTCTGTGGAACACTTTCAAAATATTGTAGAGTCCATGCCCCAGCTCAACATTAGGACGGTGTTCCCAATGTTTTGTATACTCAGTGTATATATACATTGTTTTAATGGGGGGCGGCAGGGGGTGGGGGGGGGGGGGGGTGCAAGTCAATCACAGGAGGTTGGTGGCACCTTAATTGGGGAGAAGGGGCTCATGGTAATGACTGAGTAAAATAACTGCACTGTTAGGCTACAGTATAAAACACATTTGTATACATTGTGTGAGAGCTGCTGGTTGTGCAAACTTTTGCTCCAGGCCTGAAACAGTCTGCCTACCAAGGTCCTGTTGAGCAACTGATGTTCAGACTATAATGTGGTGTGTTAGAGTGGGGACAAAAGCCTGCACACCCAGTAGTTCCTCTGTAGGATGGTTGGCCACCCTTAATATAAAATATTGCAACATTACAACCAAATACTTTTATGTCTTTATAAAATGATTCCCTCATTTAATTAATCAGTGGTAAAATGGATAAGGTAGGCTACTTCAAAGCAAGATAGCTAACTAAGACAAGTTCATCTATAACCTTATAAGGCTAAAATATTTATGTTTCAGGGAAGATCTACGCACGGCATGGAAGCTATTTGTCAATATTTTTAACGTTGTTGGAATTACATAGCCTACTGTTTAATAGAGGGGTATCCCAGCATTCAAATAACGGTGTCAGATTTATTTCTCATCAAGCTGGTGGAAAAGCGACCCTGAGTCAATGACATTAGCCTAATACTTAGGCCTATAGCTAAAAAGTGAAGTGGTGAGCTAGCTTGTAGTATGGCTAGTTATGTTTTGAATTGGCTATTTAATAGTTTGCCTATCATTATTTTATAGGCTACCTGCTGCTTAAATGTCTCTTTCTCGTCAGTCAACGGCCCACTTGCACTGGCACACACTCAGATGATGCACAGCACACACACATAACACAGACGGGCTGAAGGGTAGGCCTAATTCTGATCATGGTTTATATGTAGACTTCTAAGTGATTGATAATATATTTTTAAAAGGAAAACACACAATGATACAATTCCATTACTTTTCCAGGATTTTCATGACTGTAAGAACGCTCATTTGACAATTTAGAGCAGCGCATCCTGCGCATTCAGGCTGGCGCATTATCAATCTGCCCATTCTCAATCTGCGCATTCAGGCTTGCGCATTCTCAATCTGCCCATTCTCAATCTGCCCATTCTCAATCTGCCCATTCAGGCTGGCACATTCTCAATCTGCCCATTCTCAGTCTGCCCATTCTAAATCTGCCCATTCAGGCTGGTGCATTCTCAATCTGCCCATTCTCAATCTGCCCATTCTCAATCTGCCCATTCTCAATCTGCCCATTCTCAATCTGCCCATTCTCAATCTGCCCATTCAGGCTGGCACATTCTCAATCTGCCCATTCTCAATCTGCCCATTCTCAATCTGCCCATTCTCAATCTGCCCATTCTCAATCTGCCCATTCTCAATCTGCGCATTCAGGCTGGGGCATTCTCAATCTGCCTATTCTCAATCTGCCCATTCTCAATCTTCCCATTCTCAAACTGCCCATTCTCAATCTGCGTATTCTCAATCTGCCCATTCTCAATCTGCGATTCCCTGATCCACCTCTACGCAGACGACACCATTCTGTATACTTCCGGCCCGTCCTTGGACACTGTGCTATCTAACCTCCAAACGAGCTTCAATGCCATACAACACTCCTTCCGTGGCCTCCAACTGCTCTTAAACGCTAGTAAAACCAAATGCATGCTTTTCAACCGTTCGCCAACCTAGAATATGTGGACATCTATAAGTACCTAGGTGTCTGGCTAGACTGTAAACTCTCCTTCCAGACTCATATCAAACATCTCCAATCTAAAATCAAATCTAGAGTCGGCTTTCTATTCCGCAACAAAGCCTCCTTCACTCACGCCGCCAAACTTACCCTAGTAAAACTGACTATCCTACCAATCCTCGACTTTGGCGATGTCATCTACAAAATAGCTTCCAATACTCTACTCAGCAAACTGGATGCAGTTTATCACAGTGCCATCCGTTTTGTTACTAAAGCACCTTATACCACCCACCACTGCGACCTGTATGCTCTAGTCGGCTGGCCCTCGCTACATATTCGTCGCCAGACCCACTGGCTCCAGGTCATCTACAAGTCCATGCTAGGTAGAGCTCCGCCTTATCTCAGTTCACTGGTCACGATGGCAACACCACCCGTAGCACGCGCTCCAGCAGGTGTATCTCACTGATCATCCCTAAAGCCAACATCTCATTTGGCCGCCTTTCGTTCCAGTTCCCTGCTGCCTGTGACTGGAACGAATTGCAAAAATCGCTGAAGTTGGAGACTTTCATCTCCCTCGCCAACTTCAAACATATGCTATCTGAGCAGCTAAACGATCGCTGCAGCTGTACATAGTCTATCGGTAAATTGCCCACCCAATTTTACCTACCTCTTCTCAATCTGCGCATTCTCAATCTACTCATTTTCAATCTGCCCATTCTCAATCTGCCCATTCTCAATCTGCCCATTCTCAATCTGCCCTTTCTCAATCTGCCCTTTCTCAATCTGCCCATTCTCAATCTGCCCATTCTCAATCTGCCCTTTCTCAATCTGCCCATTCTCAATCTGCGCACTCTCAAACTCCAACAGTCTACTGGCATGCATACACCGGATTCACAGATTAGTGTCAAATAAAGCAGAATTAAAGCAGAATCAGGATATGAATCCACACTTTCAATTGCTATTCAATGCAGATCCCACCTTAATTCCACTGTGTGTGAATCCGGGCCGGTGATAGGCCACTTTATTTTAAGCAGTGTAGAGTGTAGAGAATCATTGTAACATCTAAACCGCTGTGAAATATCTTTTCATAACCAAAAATATTGTATTTTCAACTGTTTGAAGCTGGTGTACAAAACCAAAAGTAAAAGATGCAAAAACTTAAGAACAGGAAGTATAGAAACTGCTTCTTAGACTTGCTTGAAATGAGAATGACTGATCTATAATCCACTAATCTATAATCTTTGTGAATTCTTTCGGGTTGCCCAAAATGTTACATATTGTATCTTTAGTACATCATTTTAGGCCCTTTAAAACGTAGGCTGCTTTTTGGCAGCTTATCTAAGCAAAGGAAGACATCACTGGTTTACAAAGAGACACTGTGCCTCTTGTACATTTACACATTAAAGGAAACTGGGAAATAAAACAAAGTGGAATAAAAATGTCAACTCAATTTGCTGTGTTTATTGAGAAAAATACTTTATAGGGTTTACTTGACAAATGGACACTGTATAAACACTGTCGTTTTTGTTTTTGCAAACTTTATAGAACACATTAAGAGTCACGCTGTTAAGACATTAGCAATATAAATCCATCAAATAAGACGACTTACATTAGTGATTGATGGTTAACTTCATGAGACATCTTGGGGGCATAAGTGGACTACATGTTACCACACTGAACATGCTTCACCTGAGGAAATGTAGAGACAATGAGGTGAATTTTGGACAATACTAGAGATTAACAGTACCATATGGTCTATGCCATGCATGCATTTACAACTGATAACGTCATGACTGACACTGCCACTTTGTGAGACATTAGTCATTTAAGATTTAGAGATTAAGAGAATTAATAAAAAATATTGATATTGTCATAAAAACAATGCATGTCGTTGCTGATATAATAGCAAATGTAGTATTTAAATAAAGTACCACACTTGTAATGTATGACAATGTATGACAATGTACAGTGCATTTGGAAAGTATTCAGACCCTCCCCTTTTAAACATGTTGTTACATTACAGCCTTATTATAAAATTGATTAAATTAAATTTGAAATTACATTTAAAAAAAATCTGAATGAATCTACACACAATACACCATAATGACAAAGTGAAAACAGGTTTTTAGAGATTTTTGCAAATGTATAACATTTTTAAAACAAAAATACCTTATTTACATAAGTATTCAGACATTTTGCTATGAGACTACAAATTGATCATCCTTGAGAAATGTGAAAGTGAAATGTGAAAGTTAAAATGCTTGTGCTTCTAGATCCGACCATGCAGTAATATCTAACAAGTAATCTAACCTAACAATTTCACAACTACCTTATAAGTGAAAAGGAATAAATAAGAATATGTACATAAAAATATATGAATGAGCGATGGCCGAACGGCATAGGCAAGATGCAGTAGATGGTGTAGAGATGTTTGTTTCTGTCTGCGCGATGCGTGAAGAAGCCAGGTGGCTGTACCGACACTGATGACGTATCCCGAGTGAGCCATGTATCCGTGAAACATAGAACGTTACAATCTCTGATATCTCTCTGGAAAGCAACCCTTGCTCGGATTTCGTCTACCTTGTTGTCAAGAGACTGGACATTGGCAAGTAGTATGCTCGGGAGCGGTGCGCGATGTGCCCGTCTACGGAGCCTGACCAGAAGACCGTTCTGTCTGCCCCTTCTGCGGCGCCGTTGTTTTGGCTCGCCGGCTGGGATCCGATCCATTGTCCTGGTTGGTGAACCAAACAGAGGACTCGCTTCTGGAAAGTCGTATTCCTGGTCGTAATGTTGGTGAGTTGACGTTGCTCTTATATCCAATACTTCCTCCCGACTGTATGTAATAAAACCTAATATTTCCTGGGGTAACAATGAAAGAAATAACACATAAAAAACTAAATACTACATGGTTTCCTAGGAATGCTAAGCGAGGCGGCCATCTCTGTCGGCGCCGGATGTTGAGATTTATAGAAGGTCCCACAGTTGACAGTGCATGTCAGAGCAAAACCCAAGCCATGAGGTCGAAGGAATTGTCCGTAGAGCTCCGAGACAGGATTGTGTCGAGGCACAGATCTGGGGAAGGGCACCAAAAAATGTCTGTAGCATTGAAGGTCCCCAAGAATACAGTAGCCTTCATCATTCTTAAATGGAAGAAGTTTGGAACCACCAAGACTCTTCCTAGAGCTGGCCGGCAAACCAAACTGTGCAATCGGGGGAGAAGGGCCTTGGTCAAGGAGGTGAACAAGAACCCGAATGTCACTCTGACAGAGCTCCATAGTTCCTCTCTGGAGATGGGAGAACCTTCCAGAAGGACAACCATCTCTGAAGCACTCCACCAATCAGGCCTTTAAGGTAGAGTGGGCAGACGGAAGCTAATCCTCAGTAAATGGCACATGACAGCCCGGTTGGAGTTTGCTAAAAGGACTCTCAGACCATGGGAAACAAGATTCTCTGGTCTGATTAAACCGAGATTGAACTCTTTGGCCTGAATGCCAAGCGTCACATCTGGGGGAAACCTGGCACCATCCCTACGGTGAAGCATGGTGGTGGCAGCATCATGCTGTGGGGATGTTTGTCAGTGGCAGGGATTGGGAGACTAGTCAGGATCGAGGAACAGAGCAAAGTACAAAGAGATCTTTGATGAAAACCTGCTTCAGAGCACTCAGGACCTCAGACTGGGGCAAAGGTTCACCTTCCAACAGGACAATTATCCTAAGCACACAGCCAATGCAGGAGTGGCTTCGGGACAAGTTTCTGCAGCCTCACTACTTTTATAGCCTCGCTACTGTATATAGCCTGTCTTTTTACTGTTGTTTTATTTATTTTCTTACCTATTGTTCACCTAACACCTTTTTTGCACTATTGGTTAGAGCCTGTAAGTAAGCATTTCTCTGTAAGATCTACACCTGTTGTATTCGGCGCACCTGACAAATAACCTTTGATTTGATTTTAAATAGCTGTGCAGCGAAGCTCCCCATCCATCCTGTCAGAATTTGAAAGGATATCCAGAGAAGAATAGGAGAAACTCCCCAAATACAGGCGTCAAATCAAGTCAAATTGTATTTGTCTCATGCACCAAATACAACAGGTGTAGACCTTACCGTGAAATGCTTACTTACAAGTCCTTAACCAACAATGCAGTTCAAGAAATAGATTTAAGAAAATAAATAAATAATATGAAAAAGTAACACAATAAAATTATATACAGGGGTACTGGTATCGAGTCAATGTACGGGGTACAGGTTAGTCGAGGTAATTTGTAAAGTGAATATGCATGGATGATAGAGTAGCAGCAGTGTAAAAACAAAGGGGGAGGGGGGGCAATGTAAATAGTCTGGGTGGATTAATTGTTCAGCAGTCTTACGGCTTGGGGCTAGAAGCTGTTAAGGAAAAAAAGTTATACTTTCCGAATGCACTGTATAAAGATTTGGTCATTTTCTTAGAAGAGGAGCAGGAGAAAAGCTACTAAGCAAAGAGGGATCAGAGGACGTTGCCTGGTTTCTGTGATCACAGACAGGGCCATAGAGATAGACAGAACAGAGCAGAGGGGGTGCAGTGGCCTTGCTGGACAGATAGCTCACACACCCAACGCTGCTGGGTTATCACAGGGCCCTGCATAGGGCCCTTTGATGTGGGGGCTTCTGGCAATCTGCAATTGTCCCCGGGGCCCCCTGGCTTGGCTCAGCCACACACTGTCCCCTCTGACAGCTGCTAATACGCAGGTGAGAGTGGGGAGCAGGCGGCCGCTGCACAACGCTGCTGATTCGGCGAGACAACTATTATCTACTGGCTGAACATTCAACAAGGCCGGGCAGATAACTTTCTACCACTTCATAAAAGTTGTCTGAGCATGGGTCTGTTCCCAGGCCAACAGATCCACCATCAAAGAGCTTTTGTTTAGGTGGGTAAGTTTCTTGGGGAATGGGAAAATACAACAAAATATGTTCTGTATAGACATCTCTCTAAACATAGTACATCTAATTGTTTGAGGTATTTGTCATCTGAATTTGGATCATCAAAGGTGAGACTTGTCGGTGGCAGTGTGAACAGCTCAGTGTGTGGCTGTGGATCGCTCTGTTTGTCCATACACACATTTTGTCTGCTGCAGTTATTTTAAGGTCTAGGGTCCAGTCCAGGGGAAGTGTGATAAAGAAGGGGCAGCAGTCTATCTGGATGTCAAGTTCATGAGTTCATCCTCTGGACCCAGGCCATCTACTCTCCTCCCTCCCTCAGTCTGTCTGACAGCCAGCCATGCACCACATTCCACTCCCTTCACACCCAGCTTTTAAAATGGCACAATTAAATAATAATGCGTCTCCTGAGACAGAGTCATAGAGAAAAGAGAGAGAAGAGAGGAGAAAAAAAGAGTGAGAGAGCCCACAGAGAGCAGACAAGCAGAAAGGCTCTGGCTAAATGCATTCTCTCTCTCCTTCAGAATATCCTCAGAGCAGCAGAGGGATATATGGGACACAGTAGATGGAGTGGAAATACAACATTAGAAAATACAACTGTGATTTTCATCACTGTGAAAATAAAGGAGTGAGAGATGATGTATAAGGCAGCTGTTGGCAAACGGGTGCTTGCATCTCACACAGCAGTGACAGTTCCTTACAGATTTTATCAGCCTCCATTCAGTAACAGAGCAAAGTGTTGGAGTGAAAAAATACATGCACTGCCATTGCCTTAACCACAGTCTAATTTCCCTGTCTAGCTGTTACCTGGCCAAGGAAACACACTGGGACATTGTCATTCAAAACCAGTGATGGAATATGAAGTTAACAGGTTTGATTGAAAGGGCCCACAGTGAAGCTAATCACAGAATGGTGTTACAAAGCCCTACTTACTGAAGGAGTCAGAGCAGTAGTGGCCTCATCCTATTCTTCTCTGTTGATATATGCCCTAGCTTTCAGCTATCTGTGGCCTGCTCTTACAGCCTCTTTACAGTCCAAAACTGACACTATTCTCTGTAAGCCCAGCCGACAACCCCCACTCCATTCCTCATTCCCTCCTCTCCCAGGCCCACAGTTCCTAGAAGAGGCCCAGCACTGGCCCAGAGTCCCCAGGCTGTACCATCAGTGCCTCCGCCAGAGCCCAGCACACTGACAGCCCTCCAGACAAGTGTAACGTCGGCCTCCTCCGCAGCCCTGAGAGCTGCCACAAGTGCTTAGCAGCGAAGTGTGAGTCTTAACGTGGATGTAAGCCCCCAGGATCAACCACCGCCACATGATGGCTCCAGGAGCATCTTCCCTTCTCTTCCCGCCCAGGGATTCACCTCGCTTCCATTACATTAGCATGTCGCTGTTAAATCATTTACTCCTTTTTACTCTCTTCCTTACCCGCCAACTCCGTTCTCTCCCGGGGCTCTGGGAGTGTTAGCAATCCCATCAATAATAGCCTTCTGAGGGCTTTTACTATAGCCCTCTCTCACAGAATGGAGCACTGTGCCCCTAAAAGCCAAACCAGGAGCATCCGAGGAGTAGGAAAGGGGGGCAATCTTTCAATTAGCGTTAAACCTTTAATAGCGTAAAGAGCGCCTTGAGTGTCTGCTGTGTGTGCCACTTTCCATACTGTTCCTCTGTGTTTTTTAGTAGAGCTGAGGGGACCTGTCATAGCTAAATAAGCCTGCTTCCATGCCTCAGGGCATCTCGCTGTGTGTGGTAGTGGAGACTGGGATCTCAGACATGCTCAACAGTTACAGGACGTGGGAGTGTCGAAAACAAGATATGATTGCTACAAACATCCAGATAGATAATATCATGGATAAGTGTATAATAACTGGTAAGACCAGATATACAGTGCTGTATCATCTATTGCAATGTAGGTTCTGATAAGACGTACTGTAGGAGTGAGTGTGAAGGACCAGTAGGGAGTGGGTGGGAGACTGTGCTGTGTGTAAGCCTGGGGTGTAATATACTAAGCTGCTAATGTGCGTCTCCTCTGATTCATTGTTTCATAGCCAAACACTTCCTGTGCAGACAGATATGGCTGTGTTCATAATGGGATATCCAAAGTCTTTACCTACTGTTCTTGGGGGTTATGCATTTTTATATATTTTCTATTTCACCTTCATTGAACCAGGTAGGCCAGTTGAGAACAAGTTCTCATTTACAACTGCGACCTGGCCAAGATAAAGCAAAGCAGTGCGACACAAACAACAACACGGAGTTACACATGGAATAAACAAATGTACAGTCAATAACACAATAGAAAAAAAGTCTATATACAGTGTGTGCAAAGGCATGAGGAGGTAAGGCAATAAATAGGCCATAGTAGCGAAGTAATTACAATTTAGCAAATTAACACTGGAGTGATAGATGTGCAAATGATGATGTGCAAGAAATCCTGGTATGCAAAAGAGCAAAAAAGTAAATAAAAATAATATGGGGATGAGGTAGGTAGATTGGATGGGCTATTTACAGATTGGCTGTGTAGAGCTGCAGCGAACGGTTAGCTGCTCAGATAGCTGATGTTTAAAGTTAGTGAGGGAGATATAAGTCTCCAACTTCAGCGATTGCAATTAGTTCCAGTCATTGGCAGCAGAGAACTGGAAGGAAAGGCGGTCAAAGTAGGTGTTGGCTTTGGGGATGACCAGTGAAATATACCTGCTGGAGCGCGTGCTATGGGTGGGTGTTGTTATCGTGACCAGTGAGCTGAGATAAGGCGGAGCTTTACCTAGCAAAGACTTATAGATGACCTGGAGCCAGTGGGTCTGGCGACGAATATGTAGCGAGGGCCAGCCGACGAGAACATACAGTGGTGGGTGGTATATGGGGCTTTGGTGACAAAACAGATGGCACTGTGATAGGCTACATCCAGTTTGCTGAGTAGAGTGTTGGAGGCTATTTTGTAAATGACATTGCCGAAGTCAAGGATTGGTAGGATAGTCAGTTTTATGAGGGTATGTTTGGCGGTGTGAGTGAAGGAGGCTTTGTTGCTAAATAGGAAGCCAATTCTAGATTTAATTTTGGTTTGGAAATGTTTAATAAGAGTCTGGAAGGAGAGTTTACAGTCTAGCCAGACACCTAGGTATTTGTATTTGTCCACATATTCTAAGTCAGAACCGTCCAGAGTAGTGATGCTAGTCGGGCGGGTGGGTGTGGGCAGCAATCGGTTGAAGAACATGCATTTAGTTTTACTAGCTTTTAAAAGCAGTTGGAGGCCACGGAAGGAGTGTTGTATGGCATTGAAGCTCGTTCGGAGGTTTGTTAACACAGTGTCCAAAGAAGGGCCAGATGTATACAGAATGGTGTCGTCTGCGTAGAGGTGGATCAGGGAATCATACGCATTAAGAGCGACATCGTTGATATACACAGAGAAAAGAGTCAGCCTGAGAATTGAACCCTGTGGTACCCCCATAGAGATTGCCAGAGGTTCGGACAACATGCCCTCCGATTTCACACACTGAACTCTATCTGAGAAGTAGTTGGTGAACCAGGAGAGGCAGTCATTTGAGAAACCAAGGCTGTTGATTCTGCCAATAAGAATACGGTGATTGACAGAGTTGAAAGCCTTGGCCAGGTCGATGAAGACGGCTGCACAGTACTGTCTTTTATCGATGGCGGTTATGATATCGTTTAGTACCTTGAGCGTGGCTGAGGTGCACCCGTGACCAGCTCGGAAACCGGATTGCACAGCGGAGAAGGTACGGTGGGATTCGAAATGGTCAGTGAACTGTTTGTTAACTTGGCTTTCGAAGACATTAGAAAGGCAGGGCAGAATGGATATAGGTCTGTAACAGTTTAGGTCTAGAGTGTCACCCCCTTTGAACAGGGGGAGGACCGCGGCAGCTTTCCAATCTTTAGAGATCTTGGACGATACGAAAGAGAGGTTGAACAGACTGGTAGCAGGGGTTGCAACAATGGCGGCGGATAATTTTAGAAAGAGAGGGTCTAGCCCAGCTGATTTGTATGGGTTGCAGCTCTTTCAGAACATCCTCTATCTGTATTTGGGTGAAGGAGAAGCTGGGGAGGCTTGGGCAAGTAGCTGCGGGGGGTGTGGAGCTGTTGGCCGGGGTTGGGGTAGCCAGGAGGAAAGCATGGCCAGCCGTAGAGAAATGCTTATTGAAATTCTCGATAATCGTGGCTATCACTGTAAAGAAGGACCATAAAAGAGAACCAAGGTTCAATGCCCAGTAGGTCCTACAACACACAGCCACAGCAAAGGACAAATTAGCAAAGTTGTGATGTAACCATTCAAAGCAGTGGGTACTATAAGTCAAGTCAATGGAGAAAAACACTGTGGAAAATGAATGCTTCAACCCAGTCTGTTCTGTCTGGAATTTCTCTCATTATCTTTTTCTCCCAGAGCCTTTAATGGGCGCTGCTGTCTGAGATGGCCCAACAGCATCAATAATGGAGTCAACATGGGCACTGGTAGAGACTGAAGGGTGAAAATTACCTTGACAAAGAGCAGATGCCAAATGGTGTGTTCACTGACAAACCGCTGACAAACCCCGACATCTGGATGAAGGGAACCTACATCCTTCGCACGCGCGTCCATGCCTTGCTGAAGTCTCACATTATGGCGTGCGTTCAACGGTCATCTTTCACATAGCAATGATGTGTAAGGCTTGGGCATTCTCCCTTCCTGGGCCCTGGTCATACAGTACAGTATCACAGGCTCCCCGAGTGCTTCTTTAACATTCAGCCCAAAACACACAACTACCACACAGCTGAGAGTGTGCAGCCTGAAAAGCTTCCAGGGGCCGATTTAAACAAATTAGCTCTCCAGCCTCTGGTCCCTCCCGGGGCTGAGTTCTGACAGTCACATTATGAGTGTAATGGGTGGAGTTTATGTAAACAGAATATTACGGTTTGCAATGAATAATGAACGAGGCTGCAGGCTGAGAGGAAATTGGTGGTACACCTAGTTGTCAGAGGGCCTAATGGATTCCAAACAGGCTTGTGTTACAAGCAGACTAAATGAAGCAACGCTCTGTTTATGCTGACATGTTAATG